>NW_027478587.1:612792-918314 GCF_051014685.1 Ptiloglossa arizonensis
CGTTATACGTTATACGTTATACGTTATACGTTATACGTTATACGTTAAACGTTATACGTTATACGTTATACGTTATACGTTATACGTCATACGTTATACGTTATACATTACATGTTATACGTTATACGTTATACGTTATACGTTATACGTTATTCGTTATACGTTATACGTTATACGTTATACGTTATACGTTATACGTTATACGTCATACGTTATACGTTATTCGTAATACGTTATACGTGATACGTTATACGTTGTACGTTATACGTTATACGTTATACATTATAAGTTATACGTTATACGTCATAGGTTATACGTTATACGTTATACGTTATACGTTATACGTTATGCGTTATACGTTATACGTTATACGTTATACGTTATACGTTATACGTTATACGTTATACGTTATACGTTATACGTTATACGCTATACGTTATACGTTATACGTTATACGTTATACGTTATACGTTATACGTTATACGTTATACGTTATACGTTATACGTTATACGTTATACGTTATTCGTTATACGTTATACGTTATACGTTATACGTTATACGTTATACGTTATACGTTATACGTTATACGTTATACGTTATACGTTATACGTTATACGTTATACGTTATACGTTATACGTTATACGTTATACGTTATACGTTATACGCTATACGTTATACGTTATACGTTATACGTTATACGTTATACGTTATACGTTATACGTTATACGTTATACGTTATACCTTATACGTTATACGTTATACGTTATACGTTATACGTTATACGTTATACGTTATACGTTATACGTTATACGTTATACGTTATACGTTATACGTTATACGTTATACGTTATAATTTATACGTTATACGTTATACGTTATACGTTATACGTTATACGTTATACGTTATACGTTATACGTTATACGTTGTACGTTATACGTTGTACGTTATACGTTGTACGTTATACGTTGTACGTTATACGTTGTACGTTATACGTTGTACGTTATACGTTATACGTTATACGTTATACGTTATACGTTATACGTTATACGTTATACGTTATACGTTATACGTTATACGTTATACGTTATACGTTATACGTTATACGTTATACGTTATACGTTGTACGTTATACGTTATACGTTATACGTTATACGTTATACGTTATACGTTATAATTTATACGTTATACGTTATACGTTATACGTTATACGTTATACGTTATACGTTATACGTTATACGTTATACGTTATACGTTATACGTTATACCTTATACGTTATACGTTATACGTTATACGTTATACGTTATACGTTATACGTTATACGTTATACGTTATACGTTATACGTTATACGTTATACGTTATACGTTATACGTTATACGTTATACGTTATACGTTGTACGTTATACGTTGTACGTGATACGTTGTACGTTATACGTTGTACGTTATACGTTGTACGTTATACGTTGTACGTTATACGTTATACGTTATACGTTATACGTTATACGTTATACGTTATACGTTATACGTTATACGTTATACGTTATACGTTGTACGTTATACGTTATACGTTATACGTTATTCGTTATACGTTATACGTTATACGTTATACGTTATACGTTATACGTTATACGTTATACGTTATACGTTATACGTTATACGTTATACGTTATACGTTATACGTTATACGTTATACGTTATACGTTATACGTTATACGTTATACGTTATACGTTATACGTTATACGTTATACGTTATACGTTATACGTTATACGTTATACGTTATACGTTATACGTTATACGTTATACGTTATACGTTATACGTTATACGTTATACGTTATACGTTATACGTTATTAGTTATACGTTATACGTTATACGTTATACGTCATAGGTTATACGTTATACGTTATGCGTTATACGTTATACGTTATACGTTATACGTTATACGTTATACGTTATACTTTATACGTCATAGGTTATACGTTAAACGTTATACGTTATACGTTATACGTTATACGTTATACGTTATACGTTATACGCTATACGTTATACGTTATACGTTATACGTTATACGTTATACGTTATACGTTATAATTTATACGTTATACGTTATACGTTATACGTTATACGTTATACGTTATACGTTATACGTTGTACGTTATACGTTGTACGTTATACGTTGTACGTTATACGTTGTACGTTATACGTTGTACGTTATACGTTGTACGTTATACGTTGTACGTTATACGTTATACGTTATACGTTATACGTTATACGTTATACGTTATACGTTATACTTTATACGTTATAGGTGTTACGTTATACGTTATACGTTAAACGTTATTCGTAATACGTTATACGTGATACGTCATACTTTGTACGTTATACGTTATACGTTATACGTTATACATTATACGTTATACGTTATACGTTATACATTACATGTTATGCGTTACGTTATACGTTATACGTTATACGTTATACGTTATACGTTATACGTTATACGTTATACGTTATACGTTATACGTTATACGTTATACGTTATACGTTATACGTTATACGTTATACGTTATACGTTATACGTTATACGTCGTACGCTATACGTTATAAGTTGTACGTTATACGATATACGTTATACGTTATTCTTTATACGTTATACGTTATACGTTATACGTTATACGTTATACGTTATACGTTATACGTTATACGTTATACGTTATACGTTGTACGTTATACGTTATACGTTATACGTTATACGTTATACGTTATACGTTATACCTTATACATTATACGTTATACGTCATACGTTATACGTTATTCGTAATACGTTATACGTGATACGTTATACGTTGTACGTTATACGTTATACGTTATACATTATAAGTTATACGTTATACGTCATAGGTTATACGTTATACGTTATACGTTATACGTTATACGTTATACGTTATGCGTTATACGTTATACGTTATACGTTATACGTTATACGTTATACGTTATACGTTATACGTTATACGTTATATGTCATACGTTATACGTTATACGTTATACGTTATACGTTATACGTTAAACGTTATACGTTATACGTTATACGTTATACGTTATACGTCATACGTTATACGTTATACATTACATGTTATACGTTATACGTTATACGTTATACGTTATACGTTATTCGTTATACGTTATACGTTATACGTTATACGTTATACGTTATACGTTATACGTCATACGTTATACGTTATTCGTAATACGTTATACGTGATACGTTATACGTTGTACGTTATACGTTATACGTTATACATTATAAGTTATACGTTATACGTCATAGGTTATACGTTATACGTTATACGTTATACGTTATACGTTATGCGTTATACGTTATACGTTATACGTTATACGTTATACGTTATACGTTATACGTTATACGTTATACGTTATACGTTATACGCTATACGTTATACGTTATACGTTATACGTTATACGTTATACGTTATACGTTATACGTTATACGTTATACGTTATACGTTATACGTTATACGTTATTCGTTATACGTTATACGTTATACGTTACATGTTATACGTTATACGTTATACGTTATACGTTATACGTTATACGTTATTAGTTATACGTTATACGTTATACGTTATACGTCATAGGTTATACGTTATACGTTATGCGTTATACGTTATACGTTATACGTTATACGTTATACGTTAGACGTTATACGTCATAGGTTATACGTTATACGTTATACGTTATACGTTATACGTTATACGTTATACGTTATACGTTATACGTTATACGTTATACGTTATACGTTATACGTTATACGATATACGTTATACGTTATACGTTATACGTTATACGTTATACGTTATACGTTATACGTTATACGTTATACGTTATACGTTATACGTTATACGTTATGCGTTATACGTTATACGTTATACGTTATACGTTATACGTTATACGTTATACGTTATATGTTATACGTTATACGTTATACGTTATACGTTATACGTTATACGTTAAACGTTATACGTTATACGTTATACGTTATACGTTATGCGTTATACGTTATACGTTATACGTTATACGTTATACGTTATACGTTATACGTTATACGTTATACGTTATATGTTATACGTTATACGTTATACGTTATACGTTATACGTTATACGTTAAACGTTATACGTTATACGTTATACGTTATACGTTATACGTCATACGTTATACGTTATACATTACATGTTATACGTTATACGTTATACGTTATACGTTATACGTTATTCGTTATACGTTATACGTTATACGTTATACGTTATACGTTATACGTTATACGTCATACGTTATACGTTATTCGTAATACGTTATACGTGATACGTTATACGTTGTACGTTATACGTTATACGTTATACATTATAAGTTATACGTTATACGTCATAGGTTATACGTTATACGTTATACGTTATACGTTATACGTTATGCGTTATACGTTATACGTTATACGTTATACGTTATACGTTATACGTTATACGTTATACGTTATACGTTATACGTTATACGCTATACGTTATACGTTATACGTTATACGTTATACGTTATACGTTATACGTTATACGTTATACGTTATACGTTATACGTTATACGTTATACGTTATTCGTTATACGTTATACGTTATACGTTACATGTTATACGTTATACGTTATACGTTATACGTTATACGTTATACGTTATTAGTTATACGTTATACGTTATACGTTATACGTCATAGGTTATACGTTATACGTTATGCGTTATACGTTATACGTTATACGTTATACGTTATACGTTATACGTTATACGTCATAGGTTATACGTTATACGTTATACGTTATACGTTATACGTTATACGTTATACGTTATACGTTATACGTTATACGTTATACGTTATACGTTATACGTTATACGATATACGTTATACGTTATACGTTATACGTTATACGTTATACGTTATACGTTATACGTTATACGTTATACGTTATACGTTATACGTTATACCTTATACGTTATACGTTATACGTTATACGTTATACGTTATACGTTATACGTTATACGTTATACGTTATACGTTATACGTTATACGTTATACGTTATACGTTATACGTTATACGTTATACGTAATACGTTATACGTTATACGTTATACGTTATACGTTATACGTTATACGTTATACGTTGTACGTTATACGTTGCACGTTATACGTTATACGTTATACGTTATACGTTATACGTTATACGTTATACGTTATACGTTATACGTTATACGTTATACGTTATACGTCATACGTTATACGTTGTACGTTATACGTTATACGTTATACGTTATAAGTTATACGTTATACGTCATAGGTTATACGTTATACGTTATACGTTATACGTTATACGTTATACGTTATACGTTATACGTTAGACGTTATACGTTATGCGTTATACGTTATACGTTATGCGTTATACGTTATACGTTATACGTTATACGTTATTCGTTATACGTACTTCGTTACACGTTATACGTTATACGTTATACGTTATACGTTTTACGATATACGATGTACGTTATACGTTATACGTTATACGTTGTACATTATGCGTTATACGTTTTACGTTATTCGTTATGAGTTATACGTTATACGTTATACGTTATACGTTATACGTTATACGTTATACGTTATACGTTATACGTTATACGTTATACGTTATACGTTATACGTTATACGTTATACGTTATACGTTATACGTTATACGTTATACGTTATACGTTATACGTTATACGTTATACGTTATACGTTATACGTTATACGTTATACGTTATACGTTATACGTTATACGTTATACGTTATACGTTATACGTTATACGTTATACGTTATACGTTATACGTTATACGTTATACGTTATACGTTATACGTTATACGTTATACGTTATACGTTATACGTTATACGTTATACGTTATACGTTATACGTTATACGTTGTACGTTATACGTTATACGTTGTACGTTATACGTTGTACGTTATACGTTGTACGTTATACGTTATACGTTATACGTTATACGTTATACGTTATACGTTATACGTTATACGTTATACGTTATACGTTATACGTTATACGTTGTACGTTATACGTTATACGTTATACGTTATTCGTTATACGTTATACGTTATACGTTATACGTTATACGTTATACGTTATACGTTATACGTTATACGTTATACGTTATACCTTATACGTTATACGTTATACGTTATACGTTATACCTTATACGTTATACGTTATACGTTATACGTTATACGTTATACGTTATACGTTATACATTACATGTTATACGTTATACGTTATACGTTATACGTTATACGTTATACGTTATACGTTATACGTTATACGTTATACGTTATACGTTATACGTTATACGTTATACGTTATACGTTATACGTCATACGTTATACGTTGTACGTTATACGTTATACGTTATACGTTATAAGTTATACGTTATACGTCATAGGTTATACGTTATACGTTATACGTTATACGTTATACGTTATACGTTATACGTTAGACGTTATACGTTATGCGTTATAAGTTATACGTTATGCGTTATACGTTATACGTTATACGTTATACGTTATTCGTTATACGTACTTCGTTACACGTTATACGTTATACGTTATACGTTATACGTTATACGTTTTACGATATACGATGTACGTTAGACGTTATACGTTATACGTTGTACATTATGCGTTATGCGTTATACGTTTTACGTTATTCGTTATGAGTTATACGTTATACGTTATACGTTATACGTTATACGTTATACGTTATACGTTATACGTTATACGTTATACGTTATACGTTATACGTTATACGTTATACGTTATACGTTATACGTTATACGTTATACGTTATACGTTATACGTTATACGTTATACGTTATACGTTATACGTTATACGTTATACGTTATACGTTATACGTTATACGTTATACGTTATACGTTATACGTTATACGTTATACGTTATACGTTATACGTTATACGTTATACGTTATACGTTATACGTTATACGTTATACGTTATACGTTATACGTTATACGTTATACGTTATACGTTATACGTTATACGTTATACGTTATACGTTATACGTTATTAGTTATACGTTATACGTTATACGTTATACGTCATAGGTTATACGTTATACGTTATGCGTTATACGTTATACGTTATACGTTATACGTTATACGTTATACGTTATACTTTATACGTCATAGGTTATACGTTAAACGTTATACGTTATACGTTATACGTTATACGTTATACGTTATACGTTATACGTTATACGTTATACGTTATACGTTATACGTTATACGTTATAATTTATACGTTATACGTTATACGTTATACGTTATACGTTATACGTTATACGTTATACGTTATACGTTATACGTTGTACGTTATACGTTGTACGTTATACGTTGTACGTTATACGTTGTACGTTATACGTTGTACGTTATACGTTGTACGTTATACGTTATACGTTATACGTTATACGTTATACGTTATACGTTATACGTTATACTTTATACGTTATAGGTGTTACGTTATACGTTATACGTTAAACGTTATTCGTAATACGTTATACGTGATACGTCATACTTTGTACGTTATACGTTATACGTTATACGTTATACATTATACGTTATACGTTATACGTTATACATTACATGTTATGCGTTATACGTTATACGTTATACGTTATACGTTATACGTTATACGTTATACGTTATACGTTATACGTTATACGTTATACGTTATACGTTATACGTTATACGTTATACGTTATACGTTATACGTTATACGTTATACGTCGTACGCTATACGTTATAAGTTGTACGTTATACGATATACGTTATACGTTATTCTTTATACGTTATACGTTATACGTTATACGTTATACGTTATACGTTATACGTTATACGTTATACGTTATACGTTATACGTTGTACGTTATACGTTATACGTTATACGTTATACGTTATACGTTATACGTTATACCTTATACATTATACGTTATACGTCATACGTTATACGTTATTCGTAATACGTTATACGTGATACGTTATACGTTGTACGTTATACGTTATACGTTATACATTATAAGTTATACGTTATACGTCATAGGTTATACGTTATACGTTATACGTTATACGTTATACGTTATACGTTATGCGTTATACGTTATACGTTATACGTTATACGTTATACGTTATACGTTATACGTTATACGTTATACGTTATATGTTATACGTTATACGTTATACGTTATACGTTATACGTTATACGTTAAACGTTATACGTTATACGTTATACGTTATACGTTATACGTCATACGTTATACGTTATACATTACATGTTATACGTTATACGTTATACGTTATACGTTATACGTTATTCGTTATACGTTATACGTTATACGTTATACGTTATACGTTATACGTTATACGTCATACGTTATACGTTATTCGTAATACGTTATACGTGATACGTTATACGTTGTACGTTATACGTTATACGTTATACATTATAAGTTATACGTTATACGTCATAGGTTATACGTTATACGTTATACGTTATACGTTATACGTTATGCGTTATACGTTATACGTTATACGTTATACGTTATACGTTATACGTTATACGTTATACGTTATACGTTATACGCTATACGCTATACGTTATACGTTATACGTTATACGTTATACGTTATACGTTATACGTTATACGTTATACGTTATACGTTATACGTTATACGTTATACGTTATTCGTTATACGTTACACGTTATACGTTACATGTTATACGTTATACGTTATACGTTATACGTTATACGTTATACGTTATTAGTTATACGTTATACGTTATACGTTATACGTCATAGGTTATACGTTATACGTTATGCGTTATACGTTATACGTTATACGTTATACGTTATACGTTATACGTTATACGTCATAGGTTATACGTTATACGTTATACGTTATACGTTATACGTTATACGTTATACGTTATACGTTATACGTTATACGTTATACGTTATACGTTATACGTTATACGATATACGTTATACGTTATACGTTATACGTTATACGTTATACGTTATACGTTATACGTTATACGTTATACGTTATACGTTATACGTTATACCTTATACGTTATACGTTATACGTTATACGTTATACGTTATACGTTATACGTTATACGTTATACGTTATACGTTATACGTTATACGTTATACGTTATACGTTATTAGTTATACGTTATACGTTATACGTTATACGTCATAGGTTATACGTTATACGTTATGCGTTATACGTTATACGTTATACGTTATACGTTATACGTTATACGTTATACTTTATACGTCATAGGTTATACGTTAAACGTTATACGTTATACGTTATACGTTATACGTTATACGTTATACGTTATACGTTATACGTTATACGTTATACGTTATACGTTATACGTTATAATTTATACGTTATACGTTATACGTTATACGTTATACGTTATACGTTATACGTTATACGTTATACGTTATACGTTGTACGTTATACGTTGTACGTTATACGTTGTACGTTATACGTTGTACGTTATACGTTGTACGTTATACGTTGTACGTTATACGTTATACGTTATACGTTATACGTTATACGTTATACGTTATACGTTATACTTTATACGTTATAGGTGTTACGTTATACGTTATACGTTAAACGTTATTCGTAATACGTTATACGTGATACGTCATACTTTGTACGTTATACGTTATACGTTATACGTTATACATTATACGTTATACGTTATACGTTATACATTACATGTTATGCGTTATACGTTATACGTTATACGTTATACGTTATACGTTATACGTTATACGTTATACGTTATACGTTATACGTTATACGTTATACGTTATACGTTATACGTTATACGTTATACGTTATACGTTATACGTTATACGTCGTACGCTATACGTTATAAGTTGTACGTTATACGATATACGTTATACGTTATTCTTTATACGTTATACGTTATACGTTATACGTTATACGTTATACGTTATACGTTATACGTTATACGTTATACGTTATACGTTGTACGTTATACGTTATACGTTATACGTTATACGTTATACGTTATACGTTATACCTTATACATTATACGTTATACGTCATACGTTATACGTTATTCGTAATACGTTATACGTGATACGTTATACGTTGTACGTTATACGTTATACGTTATACATTATAAGTTATACGTTATACGTCATAGGTTATACGTTATACGTTATACGTTATACGTTATACGTTATACGTTATGCGTTATACGTTATACGTTATACGTTATACGTTATACGTTATACGTTATACGTTATACGTTATACGTTATATGTTATACGTTATACGTTATACGTTATACGTTATACGTTATACGTTAAACGTTATACGTTATACGTTATACGTTATACGTTATACGTCATACGTTATACGTTATACATTACATGTTATACGTTATACGTTATACGTTATACGTTATACGTTATTCGTTATACGTTATACGTTATACGTTATACGTTATACGTTATTCGTTATACGTTACACGTTATACGTTACATGTTATACGTTATACGTTATACGTTATACGATATACGTTATACGTTATTAGTTATACGTTATACGTTATACGTTATACGTTATACGTTATACGTTATACGTTATACGTTATACGTTATACGTTATTCGTTATACGTTACACGTTATACGTTACATGTTATACGTTATACGTTATACGTTATACGATATACGTTATACGTTATTAGTTATACGTTATACGTTATACGTTATACGTCATAGGTTATACGTTATACGTTATGCGTTATACGTTATACGTTATACGTTATACGTTATACGTTATACGTTATACGTCATAGGTTATACGTTATACGTTATACGTTATACGTTATACGTTATACGTTATACGTTATACGTTATACGTTATACGTTATACGTTATACGTTATACGTTATACGATATACGTTATACGTTATACGTTATACGTTATACGTTATACGTTATACGTTATACGTTATACGTTATACGTTATACGTTATACGTTATACCTTATACGTTATACGTTATACGTTATACGTTATACGTTATACGTTATACGTTATACGTCATAGGTTATACGTTATACGTTATACGTTATACGTTATACGTTATACGTTATACGTTATACGTTATACGTTATACGTTATACGTTATACGTTATACGTTATACGATATACGTTATACGTTATACGTTATACGTTATACGTTATACGTTATACGTTATACGTTATACGTTATACGTTATACGTTATACGTTATACCTTATACGTTATACGTTATACGTTATACGTTATACGTTAGACGTTATACGTTATGCGTTATACGTTATACGTTATGCGTTATACGTTATACGTTATACGTTATACGTTATTCGTTATACGTACTTCGTTACACGTTATACGTTATACGTTATACGTTATACGTTTTACGATATACGATGTACGTTATACGTTATACGTTATACGTTGTACATTATGCGTTATACGTTTTACGTTATTCGTTATGAGTTATACGTTATACGTTATACGTTATACGTTATACGTTATACGTTATACGTTATACGTTATACGTTATACGTTATACGTTATACGTTATACGTTATACGTTATACGTTATACGTTATACGTTATACGTTATACGTTATACGTTATACGTTATACGTTATACGTTATACGTTATACGTTATACGTTATACGTTATACGTTATACGTTATACGTTATACGTTATACGTTATACGTTATACGTCATACGTTATACGTTGTACGTTATACGTTATACGTTATACGTTATAAGTTATACGTTATACGTCATAGGTTATACGTTATACGTTATACGTTATACGTTATACGTTATACGTTATACGTTATACGTTATACGTTATACGTTATACGTTATACGTTATACGTTATACGTTATACGTTATACGTTATACGTTATACGTTATACGTTATACGTTATACGTTGTACGTTATACGTTATAAGTTGTACGTTATACGATATACGTTATACGTTATTCGTTATACGTACTTCGTTACACGTTATACGTTATACGTTATACGTTATACGTTATACGTTTTACGATATACGATGTACGTTATACGTTATACGTTATACGTTATACATTATGCGTTATACGTTTTACGTTATTCGTTATGAGTTATACGTTATACGTTATACGTTATACGTTATACGTTATACGTTATACGTTATACGTTATACGTTATACGTTATACGTTATACGTTATACGTTATACGTTATACGTTATACGTTATACGTTATACGTTATACGTTATACGTTAAACGTTATACGTTATACGTTATACGTTATACGTTATACGTTATACGTTATACGTTACACGTTATACGTTATACGTTATACGTTATACGTTATACGTTATACGTTATACGTTATACGTTATACGTTATACGTTATACGTTATACGTTATACGTTATACGTTTTACGTTATACGTTATACGTTATACGTTATACGTTATACGTTATACGTTATACGTTATACGTTATACCTTATACGTTGTACGTTATACGTTGTACGTTATACGTTATACGTTATACGTTATACGTTATACGTTATACGTTATACGTTATACGTTATACGTTATACGTTGTACGTTATACGTTGTACGTGATACGTTGTACGTTATACGTTGTACGTTATACGTTGTACGTTATACGTTGTACGTTATACGTTATACGTTATACGTTTTACGATATACGATGTACGTTATACGTTATACGTTATACGTTATACGTTATACGTTATACGTTATACGTTATACGTTATACGTTATACGTTATACGTTATACGTTATACGTTATACGTTATACGTTGTACGTTATACGTTGTACGTTATACGTTATACGTTATACGTTATACGTTATACGTTATACGTTATACGTTATACGTTATACGTTATACGTTATACGTTATACGTTATACGTTATACGTTATACGTTATACGTTATACGTTATACGTTATACGTTATACGTTATACGTTATACGTTATACGTTATACGTTATACGTTATACGTTATACGTTATACGTTATACGTTATACGTTATACGTTATTAGTTATACGTTATACGTTATACGTTATACGTCATAGGTTATACGTTATACGTTATGCGTTATACGTTATACGTTATACGTTATACGTTATACGTTATACGTTATACTTTATACGTCATAGGTTATGCGTTATACGTTATACGTTATACGTTATACGTTATACGTTATACGTTATACGTTATACGTTATACGTTATGCGTTATACGTTATACGTTATACGTTATACGTTATACGTTATAATTTATACGTTATACGTTATACGTTATACGTTATACGTTATACGTTATACGTTATACGTTATACGTTATACGTTGTACGTTATACGTTGTACGTTATACGTTGTACGTTATACGTTGTACGTTATACGTTGTACGTTATACGTTGTACGTTATACGTTATACGTTATACATTGCATGTTATACGTTATACGTTATACGTTATACGTTATACGTTATACGTTATACGTTATACGTTATACGTTATACGTTATACGTTATACGTTATACGTTATACGTCATACGTTATACGTTGTACGTTATACGTTATACGTTATACGTTATACGTTATACGTTATAAGTTATACGTTATACGTCATAGGTTATACGTTATACGTTATACGTTATACGTTATACGTTATACGTTATACGTTATACGTTATACGTCATAGGTTATACGTTATACGTTATACGTTATACGTTATACGTTATACGTTATACGTTATACGTTATACGTCATAGGTTATACGTTATACGTTATACGTTATACGTTATACGTTATACGTTATACGTTATACGTTATACGTTATACGTATACGTTATACGTTATACGTTATACGATATACGTTATACGTTATACGTTATACGTTATACGTTATACGTTATACGTTATACGTTATACGTTATACGTTATACGTTATACGTTATACGTTATACGTTATACCTTATACGTTATACGTTATACGTTATACGTTATACGTTATACGTTATACGTTATACGTTATACGTTATACGTTATACGTTATACGTTATACGTTATACGTTATACGTTATACGTTGTACGTTATACGTTGTACGTTATACGTTGTACGTTATACGTTGTACGTTATACGTTGTACGTTATACGTTGTACGTTATACGTTATACGTTATACATTGCATGTTATACGTTATACGTTATACGTTATACGTTATACGTTATACGTTATACGTTATACGTTATACGTTATACGTTATACGTTATACGTTATACGTTATACGTCATACGTTATACGTTGTACGTTATACGTTATACGTTATACGTTATACGTTATAAGTTATACGTTATACGTCATAGGTTATACGTTATACGTTATACGTTATACGTTATACGTTATACGTTATACGTTATACGTTAGACGTTATACGTTATGCGTTATACGTTATACGTTATGCGTTATACGTTATACGTTATACGTTATACGTTATTCGTTATACGTACTTCGTTACACGTTATACGTTATACGTTATACGTTATACGTTTTACGATATACGATGTACGTTATACGTTATACGTTATACGTTGTACATTATGCGTTATAAGTTTTACGTTATTCGTTATGAGTTATACGTTATACGTTATACGTTATACGTTATACGTTATACGTTATACGTTATACGTTATACGTTATACGTTATACGTTTTACGTTATACGTTATACGTTATACGTTATACGTTATACGTTATACGTTATACGTTATACGTTATACGTTATACGTTATACGTTATACGTTATACGTTATACGTTATACGTTATACGTTATACGTTATACGTTATACGTTATACGTTATACGTTATACGTTATACGTTATACGTTATACGTTATACGTCGTACGTTATACGTTGTACGTTATACGTTATACGTTATACGTTATAAGTTATACGTTATACGTCATAGGTTATACGTTATACGTTATACGTTATACGTTATACGTTATACGTTATACGTTATACGTTATACGTTATACGTTATACGTTATACGTTATACGTTATACGTTATACGTTATACGTTATACGTTATACGTTATACGTTATACGTTATACGTTGTACGTTATACGTTATAAGTTGTACGTTATACGATATACGTTATACGTTATTCGTTATACGTACTTCGTTACACGTTATACGTTATACGTTATACGTTATACGTTATACGTTTTACGATATACGATGTACGTTATACGTTATACGTTATACGTTATACATTATGCGTTATACGTTTTACGTTATTCGTTATGAGTTATACGTTATACGTTATACGTTATACGTTATACGTTATACGTTATACGTTATACGTTATACGTTATACGTTATACGTTATACGTTATACGTTATACGTTATACGTTATACGTTATACGTTATACGTTATACGTTATACGTTAAACGTTATACGTTATACGTTATACGTTATACGTTATACGTTATACGTTATACGTTACACGTTATACGTTATACGTTATACGTTATACGTTATACGTTATACGTTATACGTTATACGTTATACGTTATACGTTATACGTTATACGTTATACGTTATACGTTTTACGTTATACGTTATACGTTATACGTTATACGTTATACGTTATACGTTATACGTTATACGTTATACGTTATACGTTATACGTTATACGTTATACGTTATACGTTATACGTTATACCTTATACGTTATACGTTATACGTTATACGTTATACGTTATACGTTATACGTTATACGTTATACGTTATACGTTATACGTTATACGTTATACGTTATACGTTATACGTTATACGTTATACGTTATACGTTATACGTTATACGTTTTACGTTATACGTTATACGTTATACGTTATACGTTATACGTTATACGTTATACGTTATACGTTATACGTTATACGTTATACGTTATACGTTATACGTTATACGTTATACGTTATACGTTATACGTTATACGTTATACGTTATACGTTATACGTTATACGTTATACGTTATTAGTTATACGTTATACGTTATACGTTATACGTCATAGGTTATACGTTATACGTTATGCGTTATACGTTATACGTTATACGTTATACGTTATACGTTATACTTTATACTTCATAGGTTATACGTTATACGTTATACGTTATACGTTATACGTTATACGTTATACGTTATACGTTATACGTTATACGTTATACGTTATACGTTATACGTTATACGTTATACGTTATACGTTATACGTTATACGTTATACGTTATAATTTATACGTTATACGTGATACGTTATACGTTGTACGTTATACGTTATACGTTATACATTATAAGTTATACGTTATACGTCATAGGTTATACGTTATACGTTATACGTTATACGTTATACGTTATGCGTTATACGTTATACGTTATACGTTATACGTTATACGTTATACGTTATACGTTATACGTTATACGTTATACGTTATACGTTATACGTTATACGTTATACGTTATACGTTATACGTTATACGTTATACGTTATACGTTATACGTTATACGTTATACGTTATACGTTATACGTTATACGTTATACGTTATTCGTTATACGTTATACGTTATACGTTACATGTTATACGTTATACGTTATACGTTATACGTTATACGTTATACGTTATTAGTTATACGTTATACGTTATACGTTATACGTCATAGGTTATACGTTATACGTTATGCGTTATACGTTATACGTTATACGTTATACGTTATACGTTATACGTTATACGTCATAGGTTATACGTTATACGTTATACGTTATACGTTATACGTTATACGTTATACGTTATACGTTATACGTTATACGTTATACGTTATACGTTATACGTTATACGATATACGTTATACGTTATACGTTATACGTTATACGTTATACGTTATACGTTATACGTTATACGTTATACGTTATACGTTATACGTTATACCTTATACGTTATACGTTATACGTTATACGTTATACGTTATACGTTATACGTTATACGTTATACGTTATACGTTATACGTTATACGTTATACGTTATACGTTATACGTAATACGTTATACGTTATACGTTATACGTTATACGTTATACGTTATACGTTATACGTTGTACGTTATACGTTGCACGTTATACGTTGTACGTTATACGTTGTACGTTATACGTTATACGTTATACGTTATACGTTATACGTTATACGTTATACGTTATACGTTATACGTTATACGTTATACGTTATACGTTATACGTTATACGTTATACGTTGTACGTTATACGTTATACGTTATACGTTATTCGTTATACGTTATACGTTATACGTTATACGTTATACGTTATACGTTATACGTTATACGTTGTACGTTATACGTTATACGTTATACGTTATTCGTTATACGTTATACGTTATACATTGCATGTTATACGTTATACGTTATACGTTATACGTTATACGTTATACGTTATACGTTATACGTTATACGTTATACGTAATACGTTATACGTTATACGTTATACGTTATACGTTATACGTTATACGTTATACGTTGTACGTTATACGTTGCACGTTATACGTTGTACGTTATACGTTGTACGTTATACGTTATACGTTATACGTTATACGTTATACGTTATACGTTATACGTTATACGTTATACGTTATACGTTATACGTTATACGTTATACGTTATACGTTATACGTTATACGTTATACGTTATACGTTATACGTTATACGTTATACGTTATACGTTATACGTTATACGTTATACGTTATACGTTATACGTTATACGTTATACGTTATACGTTATACGTTATACGTTATACGTTATACGTTATACGTTATACGTTATACGTTATACGTTATACGTTATTAGTTATACGTTATACGTTATACGTTATACGTCATAGGTTATACGTTATACGTTATGCGTTATACGTTATACGTTATACGTTATACGTTATACGTTATACGTTATACTTTATACGTCATAGGTTATACGTTATACGTTATACGTTATACGTTATACGTTATACGTTATACGTTATACGTTATACGTTATACGTTATACGTTATACGTTATACGTTATACGTTATACGTTATACGTTATACGTTATAATTTATACGTTATACGTTATACGTTATACGTTATACGTTATGCATTATACGTTATACGTTATACGTTATAATTTATACGTTACACGTTATACGTTATACGTTATACGTTATGCATTATACGTTATGCGTTATACGTTATACGTTATACGTTATACGTTGTACGTTATACGTTATACGTTATACGTTATACGTTATACGGTATACGTTATACGTTATACGTTATACGTTATACGTTATACGTTATACGTTATACGTTATACGTTATACGTTATACGTTATACGTTATACGTTATACGTTATACGTTATACGTTATACGTTATACGTTATACGTTATACGTTGTACGTTATACGTTATAAGTTGTACGTTATACGATATACGTTATACGTTATTCGTTATACGTACTTCGTTACACGTTATACGTTATACGTTATACGTTATACGTTTTACGATATACGATGTACGTTATACGTTATACGTTATACGTTGTACATTATGCGTTATACGTTTTACGTTATTCGTTATGAGTTATACGTTATACGTTATACGTTATACGTTATACGTTATACGTTATACGTTATACGTTATACGTTATACGTTATACGTTATACGTTATACGTTATACGTTATACGTTATACGTTATACGTTATACGTTATACGTTATACGTTATACGTTATACGTTATACGTTATACGTTATACGTTATACGTTATACGTTATACGTTATACGTTATACGTTATACGTTATACGTTATACGTTATACGTTATACGTTATACGTTATACGTTATACGTTATACGTTATACGTTATACGTTATACGTTATACGTTATACGTTATACGTTATACGTTATACGTTATTAGTTATACGTTATACGTTATACGTTATACGTCATAGGTTATACGTTATACGTTATGCGTTATACGTTATACGTTATACGTTATACGTTATACGTTATACGTTATACTTTATACGTCATAGGTTATACGTTATACGTTATACGTTATACGTTATACGTTATACGTTATACGTTATACGTTATACGTTATACGTTATACGTTATACGTTATACGTTATACGTTATACGTTATACGTTATACGTTATACGTTATAATTTATACGTTATACGTTATACGTTATACGTTATACGTTATGCATTATACGTTATGCGTTATACGTTATACGTTATACGTTTTACGTTATACGTTATACGTTATACGTTATACGTTATACGTTATACGTTATACGTTATACGTTATACGTTATACGTTATACGTTGTACGTTATACGTTGTACGTTATACGTTGTACGTTATACGTTGTACGTTATACGTTGTACGTTATACGTTGTACGTTATACGTTATACGTTATACGTTATACGTTATACGTTATACGTTATACGTTATACGTTATACGTTATGAGTTATACGTTATACGTTATACGTTATACGTTATACGTTATACGTTATACGTTATACGTTATACGTTATACGTTATTAGTTATACGTTATACGTTATACGTTATACGTCATAGGTTATACGTTATACGTTATGCGTTATACGTTATACGTTATACGTTATACGTTATACGTTATACTTTATACGTCATAGGTTATACGTTATACGTTATACGTTATACGTTATACGTTATACGTTATACGTTATACGTTATACGTTATACGTTATACGTTATACGTTATACGTTATACGTTACACGTTATACGTTATACGTTATACGTTATAATTTATACGTTACACGTTATACGTTATACGTTATACGTTATGCATTATACGTTATGCGTTATACGTTATACGTTATACGTTTTACGTTATACGTTATACGTTATACGTTATACGTTATACGTTATACGGTATACGTTATACGTTATACGTTATACGTTATACGTTATACGTTATACGTTATACGTTATACGTTATACGTTATACGTTATACGTTATACGTTATACGTTATACGTTATACGTTATACGTTATACGTTATACGTTGTACGTTATACGTTATAAGTTGTACGTTATACGATATACGTTATACGTTATTCGTTATACGTACTTCGTTACACGTTATACGTTATACGTTATACGTTATACGTTTTACGATTTACGATGTACGTTATACGTTATACGTTATACGTTATACATTATGCGTTATACGTTTTACGTTATTCGTTATGAGTTATACGTTATACGTTATACGTTATACGTTATACGTTATTCGTAATACGTTATACGTGATACGTTATACGTTATACGTTATACGTTATACGTTATACGTTATACGTTATACGTTATACGTTATACGTTATACGTTATACGTTATACGTTATACGTTATACGTTATACGTTATTAGTTATACGTTATACGTTATACGTTATACGTCATAGGTTATACGTTATACGTTATGCGTTATACGTTATACGTTATACGTTATACGTTATACGTTATACGTTATACTTTATACGTCATAGGCTATACGTTATACGTTATACGTTATACGTTATACGTTATACGTTATACGTTATACGTTATACGTTATACGTTATACGTTATACGTTATACGTTATACGTTATACGTTATACGTTATACGTTATACGTTATAATTTATACGTTATACGTTATACGTTATACGTTATACGTTATGCATTATACGTTATGCGTTATACGTTATACGTTATACGTTTTACGTTATACGTTATACGTTATACGTTATACGTTATACGTTATACGTTATACGTTATACGTTATACGTTATACGTTATACGTTGTACGTTATACGTTGTACGTTATACGTTGTACGTTATACGTTGTACGTTATACGTTGTACGTTATACGTTGTACGTTATACGTTATACGTTATACGTTATACGTTATACGTTATACGTTATACGTTATACGTTATACGTTATGAGTTATACGTTATACGTTATACGTTATACGTTATACGTTATACGTTATACGTTATACGTTATACGTTATACGTTATTAGTTATACGTTATACGTTATACGTTATACGTCATAGGTTATACGTTATACGTTATGCGTTATACGTTATACGTTATACGTTATACGTTATACGTTATACTTTATACGTCATAGGTTATACGTTATACGTTATACGTTATACGTTATACGTTATACGTTATACGTTATACGTTATACGTTATACGTTATACGTTATACGTTATACGTTATACGTTACACGTTATACGTTATACGTTATACGTTATAATTTATACGTTACACGTTATACGTTATACGTTATACGTTATGCATTATACGTTATGCGTTATACGTTATACGTTATACGTTTTACGTTATACGTTATACGTTATACGTTATACGTTATACGTTATACGGTATACGTTATACGTTATACGTTATACGTTATACGTTATACGTTATACGTTATACGTTATACGTTATACGTTATACGTTATACGTTATACGTTATACGTTATACGTTATACGTTATACGTTATACGTTATACGTTGTACGTTATACGTTATAAGTTGTACGTTATACGATATACGTTATACGTTATTCGTTATACGTACTTCGTTACACGTTATACGTTATACGTTATACGTTATACGTTTTACGATTTACGATGTACGTTATACGTTATACGTTATACGTTATACATTATGCGTTATACGTTTTACGTTATTCGTTATGAGTTATACGTTATACGTTATACGTTATACGTTATACGTTATTCGTAATACGTTATACGTGATACGTTATACGTTATACGTTATACGTTATACGTTATACGTTATACGTTATACGTTATACGTTATACGTTATACGTTATACGTTATACGTTATACGTTATACGTTATACGTTATACGTTATACGTTATACGTTATACGTTATACGTTATACGTTATACGTTGTACGTTATACGTTATACGTTATACGTTATACGTTATACGTTCTACGTTATACGTTATACGTTATACGTTATAAGTTGTACGTTATACGATATACGTTATACGTTATTCTTTATACGTTCTTCGTTATACGTTATACGTTATACGTTGTACGTTATACGTTATACGTTATACGTTATACGTTATACGTTATACTTTATACGTTATAGGTGTTACGTTATACGTTATACGTTATACGTTATTCGTAATACGTTATACGTGATACGTTATACGTTGTACGTTATACGTTATACGTTATACGTTATACGCTGTACATTATACGTTATACGTTATACATTACATGTTATACGTTATACGTTATACGTTATACGTTATACGTTATACGTTATACGTTATACGTTATACGTTATACGTTCTACGTTATACGTTATACGTTATACGTTATACGTTATACGTTGTACGTTATACGTTATACGTTATACGTTATACGTTATACGTTGTACGTTATACGTTACACGTTATACGTCATAGGTTATACGTTATACGTTTAACGTTATACGTTATACGTTATACGTTATACGTTATACGTTATACGTCATAGGTTATACGTTATACATTATACGTTATGCGTTATACGTTATACGTTATACGTTATACGTTATACGTTATACGTTATACGTTATACGTTATACGTTATACGTTCTACGTTATACGTTATACGTTATACGTTATACGTTATACGTTGTACGTTATACGTTATACGTTATACGTTATACGTTATACGTTGTACGTTATACGTTATACGTTATACGTTATACGTTATACGTTATACGTTATACGTTATACGTTATACGTTATACGTTATACGTTATACGTTATACGTTATACGTTATACGTTATACGTTATACGTTATACGTTATACGTTATACGTTATACGTTATACGTTATACGTTATACGTTATACGTTATACGTTATACGTTATACGTTATACTTTATACGTTATACGTTGTACGTTATACGTTATAAGTTGTACGTTATACGATATACGTTATACGTTATACGTTATACGTTGTACATTATACGTTATAAGTTGTACGTTATACGATATACGTTATACGTTATTCTTTATACGTTCTTCGTTATACGTTATACGTTATACGTTTTACGTTATTCGTTATACGTTATACGTTATACGTTATAAGTTATACGTTATACGTTATACGTTATACGTTGTACGTTATACGTTATAAGTTGTACGTTATACGATATACGTTATACGTTATTCTTTATACGTTCTTCGTTATACGTTATACGTTATACGTTTTACGTTATTCGTTATACGTTATACGTTATACGTTATACGTTATACGTTATACGTTATACGTTATACGTTGTACGTTATACGTTATAAGTTGTACGTTATACGATATACGTTATACGTTATTCGTTATACGTTATACGTTATACGTTATACGTTATACGTTATACGTTATACGTTATACGTTATACTTTATACGTTATAGGTGTTACGTTATACGTTATACGTTATACGTTATACGTTATACGTTATGCGTTATACGTTATGCGTTATACGTTATGCGTTATACGTTATACGTTATACGTTATACGTTATACGTTATACGTTATACGTTATACGTTATACGTTATACGTTATACGTTATACGTTATACGTTATACGTTATACGTTATACGTTATACGTTATACGTTATACGTTATACGTTATACGTTATACGTTATACGTTATTCGTTATCCGTTATACGTTATACGTTATACGTTGTACGTTATACGTTATAAGTTGCACGTTATACGATATACGTTATACGTTATTCTTTATACGTTCTTCGTTACACGTTATACGTTATACGTTATACGTTATACGTTTTACGTTATTCGTTATACGTTATACGTTATACGATATACGTTATACGTTTTACGTTATACGTTATGCGTTATACGTTATACGATATTCGTTATACGTTATACGTTATTAGTTATACGTTATACGTTATACGTTATACGTCATAGGTTATACGCTATACGTTATGCGTTATACGTTATACATTATACGTTATACGATATACGTTATACGTTATGCGTTATGCTTTCTTCGTTGCACGTTATCCGTTATTCGGTATGCGTTATACGTTATACGTTATACGTTATACGTTATACTTTATACGTTATACGTTATACGTTATACGTTATACGTTATACGCTATACGTTATACGTTATACGTTATACCTTATACGTTATACGTTGTACGTTATACGTTACACGTTATACGTCATAGGTTATACGTTATACGTTTAACGTTATACGTTATACGTTATACGTTATACGTTATACGTCATAGGTTATACGTTATACATTATACGTTATGCGTTATACGTTATACGTTATACGTTATACGTTATACGTTATACGTTATACGTTATACGTTATACGTTATACGTTATACGTTATACGTTATACGTTATACGTTATACGTTATACGTTATACGTTATACGTTATACGTTATACGTTATACGTTATACGTTATACGTTATACGTTATACGTTATACGTTATACGTTATACGTTATACGTTATACGTTATACGTTATACGTTATACGTTATACGTTATACGTTATACGTTATACGTTATACGTTATACGTTATACGTTATACGTTATACGTTATACGTTGTACGTTATACGTTATAAGTTGTACGTTATACGATATACGTTATACGTTATACGTTATACGTTATACGTTATACGTTATACGTTATACGTTTCACGTTATTCGTTATACGTTATACGTTATACGTTATACGTTATACGTTATACGTTATACGTTATACGTTGTACGTTATACGTTATAAGTTGTACGTTATACGATATACGTTATACGTTATTCGTTATACGTTATACGTTATACGTTATACGTTATACGTTATACGTTATACGTTATACGTTATACGTTATACTTTATACGTTATAGGTGTTACGTTATACGTTATACGTTATACGTTATACGTTATACGTTATACGTTATGCGTTATACGTTATGCGTTATACGTTATGCGTTATACGTTATACGTTATACGTTATACGTTATACGTTATACGTTATACGTTATACGTTATACGTTATACGTTATACGTTATACGTTATACGTTATACGTTATACGTTATACGTTATCCGTTATACGTTATACGTTATACGTTGTACGTTATACGTTATAAGTTGCACGTTATACGATATACGTTATACGTTATTCTTTATACGTTCTTCGTTACACGTTATACGTTATACGTTATACGTTATACGTTTTACGTTATTCGTTATACGTTATACGTTATACGATATACGTTATACGTTTTACGTTATACGTTATGCGTTATACGTTATACGATATTCGTTATACGTTATACGTTATTAGTTATACGTTATACGTTATACGTTATACGTTATACGTCATAGGTTATACGCTATACGTTATGCGTTATACGTTATACATTACACGTTATACGATATAAGTTATACGTTATTGGTTATGCTTTCTTCGTTGCACGTTATCCGTTATTCGGTATGCGTTATACGTTATACGTTATACGTTATACGTTATACTTTATACGTTATACGTTATACGTTATACGTTATACGTTATACGTTATACGTTATACGTTATACGTTATACGTTATTCGTAATGCGTTACACGTGATACGTTAGACTTTGTACGTTATACGTTATACGTTATACGTTATACATTATACGTTATACGTTATACATTACATGTTACGCGTTATACGTTATACGTTATACGTTATACGTTGTACGTTATACGTTATACGTTATACGTTATACGTTATTCGTTTTACGTTATTCGTTATACGTTATACGTTATACGTTATACGTTATACGTTTAACGTTATACGTTATACGTTATACGTTATACGTTATACGTCATAGGTTATACGTTATACATTATACGTTATGCGTTATACGTTATACGTTATACGTTATACTTTATACGTTATACGTTATACGTTATACGTTATACGTTATACGTTATACGTTATACGTTATACCTTATACGTTATACGTTGTACGTTATACGTTACACGTTATACGTCATAGGTTATACGTTATACGTTTAACGTTATACGTTATACGTTATACGTTATACGTTATACGTCATAGGTTATACGTTATACATTATACGTTATGCGTTATACGTTATACGTTATACGTTATACGTTATACGTTATACGTTATACGTTATACGTTATACGTTATACGTTATACGTTATACGTTATACGTTATACGTTATACGTTATACGTTATACGTTATACGTTATACGTTATACGTTATACGTTATACGTTATACGTTATACGTTATACGTTATACGTTATACGTTATACGTTATACGTTATACGTTATACGTTATACGTTATACGTTATACGTTATACGTTATACGTTATACGTTATACGTTATACGTTGTACGTTATACGTTATAAGTTGTACGTTATACGATATACGTTATACGTTATTCTTTATACGTTCTTCGTTATACGTTATACGTTATACGTTTTACGTTATTCGTTATACGTTATACGTTATACGTTATACGTTATGCGTTATACGTTATACGTTATACGTTATACGTTATACGTTATACGTTATACGTTATACGTTATACGTTATACGTTATACGTTATACGTTATACGTTATACGTTATACGTTATACGTTATACGTTATACGTTATACGTTATACGTTATACGTTATACGTTATACGTTATACGTTATACGTTATACGTTATCCGTTATACGTTATACGTTATACGTTGTACGTTATACGTTATAAGTTGCACGTTATACGATATACGTTATACGTTATTCTTTATACGTTCTTCGTTACACGTTATACGTTATACGTTATACGTTATACGTTTTACGTTATTCGTTATACGTTATACGTTATACGATATACGTTATACGTTTTACGTTATACGTTATGCGTTATACGTTATACGATATTCGTTATACGTTATACGTTATTAGTTATACGTTATACGTTATACGTTATACGTTATACGTCATAGGTTATACGCTATACGTTATGCGTTATACGTTATACATTACACCTTATACGATATAAGTTATACGTTATGCGTTATGCTTTCTTCGTTGCACGTTATCCGTTATTCGGTATGCGTTATACGTTATACGTTATACGTTATACGTTATACTTTATACGTTATACGTTATACGTTATACGTTATACGTTATACGTTATACGTTATACGTTATACGTTATACGTTATTCGTAATGCGTTACACGTGATACGTTATACTTTGTACGTTATACGTTATACGTTATACGTTATACATTATACGTTATACGTTATACATTACATGTTACGCGTTATACGTTATACGTTATACGTTATACGTTGTACGTTATACGTTATACGTTATACGTTATACGTTATTCGTTTTACGTTATTCGTTATACGTTATACGTTATACGTTATACGTTATACGTTATACGTTATACGTTATACGTTATACGTTATACGTTATACGTTATACTTTATACGTTATACGTTATACGTTATACGTTATACGTTATACGTTATACGTTATACGTTATACGTCATACGTTATACGTTATACGTTATACGTTATACGTTGTACGTTATACGTTATAAGTTGTACGTTATACGGTATACGTTGTACGTTATTCGTTATACGTACTTCGTTACACGTTATACGTTATACGTTATACGTTATACGTTATACGTTATACGTTATACGTTATACGTTGTACGTTATACGTTATACGTTATACGTTATACGATATACGTTATACGTTATTCTTTATACGTTCTTCGTTATACGTTATACGTTATACGTTTTACGTTATTCGTTATACGTTATACGTTATACGTTATACGTTATACGTTATACGTTATACGTTATACGTTGTACGTTATACGTTATAAGTTGTACGTTATACGATATACGTTATACGTTATTCTTTATACGTTCTTCGTTATACGTTATACGTTATACGTTTTACGTTATTCGTTATACGTTATACGTTATACGTTATACGTTATACGTTATACGTTATACGTTATACGTTGTACGTTATACGTTATAAGTTGTACGTTATACGATATACGTTATACGTTATTCGTTATACGTTATACGTTATACGTTATACGTTATACGTTATACGTTATACGTTATACGTTATACTTTATACGTTATAGGTGTTACGTTATACGTTATACGTTATACGTTATACGTTATACGTTATGCGTTATACGTTATGCGTTATACGTTATGCGTTATACGTTATACGTTATACGTTATACGTTATACGTTATACGTTATACGTTATACGTTATACGTTATACGTTATACGTTATACGTTATACGTTATACGTTATACGTTATACGTTATACGTTATACGTTATACGTTATACGTTATACGTTATACGTTATACGATATACGTTATACGTTATTCGTTATACGTTATACGTTATACGTTATGCGTTATGCTTTCTTCGTTGCACGTTATCCGTTATTCGGTATGCGTTATACGTTATACGTTATACGTTATACGTTATACTTTATACGTTATCCGTTATTCGGTATGCGTTATACGTTATACGTTATACGTTATACGTTATACTTTATACGTTATACGTTATACGTTATACGTTATACGTTATACGTTATACGTTACACGTTATACGTCATAGGTTATACGTTATACGTTTAACGTTATACGTTATACGTTATACGTTATACGTTATACGTCATAGGTTATACGTTATACATTATACGTTATGCGTTATACGTTATACGTTATACGTTATACGTTATACGTTATACGTTATACGTTATACTTTATACGTTATACGTTGTACGTTATACGTTATAAGTTGTACGTTATACGATATACGTTATACGTTATACGTTATACGTTGTACATTATACGTTATAAGTTGTACGTTATACGATATACGTTATACGTTATTCTTTATACGTTCTTCGTTATACGTTATACGTTATACGTTTTACGTTATTCGTTATACGTTATACGTTATACGTTATACGTTATACGTTATACGTTATACGTTATACGTTATACGTTGTACGTTATACGTTATAAGTTGTACGTTATACGATATACGTTATACGTTATTCGTTATACGTTATACGTTATACGTTATGCGTTATGCTTTCTTCGTTGCACGTTATCCGTTATTCGGTATGCGTTATACGTTATACGTTATACGTTATACGTTATACTTTATACGTTATCCGTTATTCGGTATGCGTTATACGTTATACGTTATACGTTATACGTTATACTTTATACGTTATACGTTATACGTTATACGTTATACGTTATACGTTATACGTTACACGTTATACGTCATAGGTTATACGTTATACGTTTAACGTTATACGTTATACGTTATACGTTATACGTTATACGTCATAGGTTATACGTTATACATTATACGTTATGCGTTATACGTTATACGTTATACGTTATACGTTATACGTTATACGTTATACGTTATACGTTATACGTTCTACGTTATACGTTATACGTTATACGTTATACGTTATACGTTGTACGTTATACGTTATACGTTATACGTTATACGTTATACGTTGTACGTTATACGTTATACGTTATACGTTATACGTTATACGTTATACGTTATACGTTATACGTTATACGTTATACGTTATACGTTATACGTTATACGTTATACGTTATACGTTATACGTTATACGTTATACGTTATACGTTATACGTTATACGTTATACGTTATACGTTATACGTTATACGTTATACGTTATACGTTATACGTTATACGTTATACGTTATACGTTATACGTTATACGTTATACGTTATACGTTATAGGTTATTCGTAATGCGTTACACGTGATACGTTATACTTTGTACGTTATACGTTATACGTTATACGTTATACATTATACGTTATACGTTATACATTACATGTTACGCGTTATACGTTATACGTTATACGTTATACGTTGTACGTTATACGTTATACGTTATACGTTATACGTTATTCGATTTACGTTATTCGTTATACGTTATACGTTATACGTTATACGTTATACGTTATACGTTATACGTTATACGTTATACATTATACGTTATACGATATACGTTATACGTTATGCGTTATGCGTTATACGTTATACGTTATACGTCATAGGTTATACGTTATACGTTATGCGTTATACGTTATACATTATACGTTGTACGTTATACGTTATACGTTATACGTTATACGTTATTCGATTTACGTTATTCGTTATACGATATACGTTATACGTTATGCGTTATGCGTTCTTCGTTGCACGTTATCCGTTATTCGGTATGCGTTATACGTTATACGTTATACGTTATACGTTATACGTTATACTTTATACGTTATACGTTATACGTTATACGTTATACGTTATACGTTATACGTTATACGTTACACGTTATACGTCATAGGTTATACGTTATACGTTCTACGTTATACGTTATACGTTATACGTTATACGTTATACGTTGTACGTTATACGTTATACGTTATACGTTATACGTTATACGTTGTACGTTATACGTTATACGTTATACGTTATACGTTATACGTTATACGTTATACGTTATACGTTATACGTTATACGTTATACGTTATACGTTATACGTTATACGTTATACGTTATACGTTATACGTTATACGTTATACGTTATACGTTATACGTTATACGTTATACGTTATACGTTATACGTTATACGTTATACGTTATACGTTATACGTTATACGTTATACGTTATACGTTATACGTTATACGTTATACGTTATACGTTATACGTTATACGTTATACGTTATACGTTATACGTTATACGTTATACGTGATACGTTATACGTTATACGTTATACGTTATACGTTATACGTTATACTTTATACGTTATACGTTATACGTTATACGTTATACGTTATACGTTATACGTTATACGTTATACGTTATACGTTATACGTTATACGCTATACGTTATACGTTATACGTTATACGTTATACGTTATACGTTATACGTTATACGTTATACGTTATACGTTATACGTTATACGTTATACGTTATACGTTATACGTTATACGTTATACGTTATACGTTATACGTTATACTTTATACGTTATACGTTATACGTTATACGTTATACGTTATACGTTATACGTTATACGTTATACGTCATACGTTATACGTTATACGTTATACGTTATACGTTGTACGTTATACGTTATAAGTTGTACGTTATACGGTATACGTTGTACGTTATTCGTTATACGTACTTCGTTACACGTTATACGTTATACGTTATACGTTATACGTTTTACGATATACGATATACGTTATACGTTATACGATATACGTTATACGTTATACTTTATACGTTATAGGGGTTACGTTTTACGTTATACGTTATACGTTATTCGTAATGCGTTACACGTGATACGTTATACTTTGTACGTTATATATTATACGTTATACGTTATACATTATACGTTATACGTTATACATTACATGTTACGCGTTATACGTTATACGTTATACGTTATACGTTGTACGTTATACGTTATACGTTATACGTTATACGTTATACGTTATACGTTATACGTTATACGCTATACGTTATACCTTATACGTTATACGTTATACGTTATACGTTATACGTTATACGTTACACGTTGTACGTTATACGTTATACGTTATACGTTATACGTTATACTTTATACGTTATAGGTGTTACGTTATACGTTATACGTTATACGTTATTCGTAATACGTTATACGTGATACGTTATACGTTGTACGTTATACGTTATACGTTATACGTTATACGCTGTACATTATACGTTATACGTTATACATTACATGTTATACGTTATACGTTTTACGTTATACGTTATACGTTATACGTTATACGTTATACGTTATACGTTATTCGTTTTACGTTATTCGTTATACGTTATACGTTATACGTTATACGTTATACGTTATACGTTATACGTTATACTTCATACGTTATAGGTGTTACGTTATACGTTATACGTTATACGTTATACGTTATACGTTATGCGTTATACGTTATGCGTTATACGTTATGCGTTATACGTTATACGTTATACGTTATACGTTATACGTTATACGTTATACGTTATACGTTATACGTTATACGTTATACGTTATACGTTATACGTTATACGTTATACGTTATACGTTATACGTTATACGTTATACGTTATACGTTATACGTTATACGTTATACGTTATACGTTATCCGTTATACGTTATACGTTATACGTTGTACGTTATACGTTATAAGTTGCACGTTATACGATATACGTTATAGGTGTTACGTTATACGTTATACGTTATACGTTATTCGTAATACGTTATACGTGATACGTTATACGTTGTACGTTATACGTTATACGTTATACGTTATACGCTGTACATTATACGTTATACGTTATACATTACATGTTATACGTTATACGTTATACGTTATACGTTATACGTTATACGTTATACGTTATACGTTATTCGTTTTACGTTATTCGTTATACGTTATACGTTATACGTTATACGTTATACGTTATACGTTATACGTTATACGTTATACGTTATACGTTATACGTTATACGTTATACGTTATACGTTATACGTTATACGTTCTACGTTATACGTTATACGTTATACGTTATACGTTATACGTTGTACGTTATACGTTATACGTTATACGTTATACGTTATACGTTGTACGTTATACGTTACACGTTATACGTCATAGGTTATACGTTATACGTTTAACGTTATACGTTATACGTTATACGTTATACGTTATACGTCATAGGTTATACGTTATACATTATACGTTATGCGTTATACGTTATACGTTATACGTTATACGTTATACGTTATACGTTATACGTTATACGTTATACGTTATACGTTATACGTTCTACGTTATACGTTATACGTTATACGTTATACGTTATACGTTGTACGTTATACGTTATACGTTATACGTTATACGTTATACGTTGTACGTTATACGTTATACGTTATACGCTATACGTTATACGTTATACGTTATACGTTATACGTTATACGTTATACGTTATACGTTATACGTTATACGTTATACGTTATACGTTATACGTTATACGTTATACGTTATACGTTATACGTTATACGTTATACGTTATACGTTATACGTTATACGTTATACGTTATACGTTATACGTTATACGTTATACGTTATACTTTATACGTTATACGTTGTACGTTATACGTTATAAGTTGTACGTTATACGATATACGTTATACGTTATACGTTATACGTTGTACATTATACGTTATACATTATACGTTATACGATATACGTTATACGTTATACGTTACACGTTATACGTCATAGGTTATACGTTATACGTTCTACGTTATACGTTATACGTTATACGTTATACGTTATACGTTGTACGTTATACGTTATACGTTATACGTTATACGTTATACGTTGTACGTTATACGTTATACGTTATACGTTATACGTTATACGTTATACGTTATACGTTGTACGTTATACGTTATACGTTATACGTTATACGTTATACGTTATACGTTATACGTTATACGTTATACGTTATACGTTATACGTTATACGTTATACGTTATACGTTATACGTTATACGTTATACGTTATACGTTATACGTTATACGTTATACGTTATACGTTATACGTTATACGTTATACTTTATACGTTATACGTTATACGTTATACGTTATACGTTATACGTTATACGTTATACGTTGTACGTTGTACGTTATACGTTATACGTTATACGTTATACGTTATACGTTATACGTTATACGTTATACGTTATACGTTATACGTTATACGTTATACGTTATACGTTATACGTTATACGTTATACGTTATACGTTATACGTTATACGTTATACGTTATACGTTATACGTTATACGTTATACGTTATACGTTATACTTTATACGTTATACGTTATACGTTATACGTTATACGTTATACGTTATACGTTATACGTTATACGTTATACGTTATACGTTATACGTTATACGTTATACGTTATACGTTATACGTTATACGTTATACGTTATACGTTATACTTTATACGTTATACGTTGTACGTTATACGTTATAAGTTGTACGTTATACGATATACGTTATACGTTATACGTTATACGTTGTACATTATACGTTATAAGTTGTACGTTATACGATATACGTTATACGTTATTCTTTATACGTTCTTCGTTATACGTTATACGTTATACGTTTTACGTTATTCGTTATACGTTATACGTTATACGTTATACGTTATACGTTATACGTTATACGTTATACGTTGTACGTTATACGTTATAAGTTGTACGTTATACGATATACGTTATACGTTATTCGTTATACGTTATACGTTATACGTTATACGTTATACGTTATACGTTATACGTTATACGTTATACTTTATACGTTATAGGTGTTACGTTATACGTTATACGTTATACGTTATACGTTATACGTTATGCGTTATACGTTATGCGTTATACGTTATGCGTTATACGTTATACGTTATACGTTATACGTTATACGTTATACGTTATACGTTATACGTTATACGTTATACGTTATACGTTATACGTTATACGTTATACGTTATACGTTATACGTTATACGTTATACGTTATACGTTATACGTTATACGTTATACGTTATACGTTATACGTTATACGTTATACGTTATACGTTATCCGTTATACGTTATACGTTATACGTTGTACGTTATACGTTATAAGTTGCACGTTATACGATATACGTTATACGTTATTCTTTATACGTTCTTCGTTACACGTTATACGTTATACGTTATACGTTATACGTTTTACGTTATTCGTTATACGTTATACGTTATACGATATACGTTATACGTTTTACGTTATACGTTATGCGTTATACGTTATACGATATTCGTTATACGTTATACGTTATTAGTTATACGTTATACGTTATACGTTATACGTTATACGTCATAGGTTATACGCTATACGTTATGCGTTATACGTTATACATTATACGTTATACGATATACGTTATACGTTATGCGTTATGCGTTCTTCGTTGCACGTTATCCGTTATTCGGTATGCGTTATACGTTATACGTTATACGTTATACGTTATACTTTATACGTTATACGTTATACGTTATACGTTATACGTTATACGTTATACGTTATACGTTATACGTTACACGTTATACGTCATAGGTTATACGTTATACGTTTAACGTTATACGTTATACGTTATACGTTATACGTTATACGTCATAGGTTATACGTTATACATTATACGTTATGCGTTATACGTTATACGTTATACGTTATACGTTATACGTTATACGTTATACGTTACACGTTATACGTTCTACGTTATACGTTATACGTTATACGTTATTCGTTATACGTTGTACGTTATACGTAATACGTTATACGTTATACGTTATACGTTGTACGTTATACGTTATACGTTATACGTTATACGTTATACGTTATACGTTATACGTTATACGTTATACGTTATACGTTATACGTTATACGTTATACGTTATACGTTATACGTTATACGTTATACGTTATACGTTATACGTTATACGTTATACGTTATACGTTATACGTTATACGTTATACGTTATACGTTATACGTTATACGTTATACGTTATACGTTATACGTTATTCGTAATGCGTTACACGTGATACGTTATACTTTGTACGTTATACGTTATACGTTATACGTTATACATTATACGTTATACGTTATACATTACATGTTACGCGTTATACGTTATACGTTATACGTTATACGTTGTACGTTATACGTTATACGTTATACGTTATACGTTATTCGTTTTACGTTATTCGTTATACGTTATACGTTATACGTTATACGTTATACGTTATGCGTTATACGTTATACGTTATACATTATACGTTATACGATATACGTTATACGTTATGCGTTATGCGTTATACGTTATACGTTATACGTCATAGGTTATACGTTATACGTTATGCGTTATACGTTATACATTATACGTTATACGATATACGTTATACGTTATGCGTTATGCGTTCTTCGTTGCACGTTATCCGTTATTCGGTATGCGTTATACGTTATACGTTATACGTTATACGTTATACGTTATACTTTATACGTTATACGTTATACGTTATTCGTTATACGTTATACGTTATACGTTATACGTTACACGTTATACGTCATAGGTTATACGTTATACGTTCTACGTTATACGTTATACGTTATACGTTATACGTTATACGTTGTACGTTATACGTTATACGTTATACGTTATACGTTATACGTTGTACGTTATACGTTATACGTTATACGTTATACGTTATACGTTATACGTTATACGTTGTACGTTATACGTTATACGTTATACGTTATACGTTATACGTTATACGTTATACGTTATACGTTATACGTTATACGTTATACGTTATACGTTATACGTTATACGTTATACGTTATACGTTATACGTTATACGTTATACGTTATACGTTATACGTTATACGTTATACGTTATACGTTATACGTTATACGTTATACGTTATACGTTATACGTTATACGTTATACGTTATACGTTATACGTTATACGTTATTCGTAATGCGTTACACGTGATACGTTATACTTTGTACGTTATACGTTATACGTTATACGTTATACATTATACGTTATACGTTATACATTACATGTTACGCGTTATACGTTATACGTTATACGTTATACGTTGTACGTTATACGTTATACGTTATACGTTATACGTTATTCGTTTTACGTTATTCGTTATACGTTATACGTTATACGTTATACGTTATACGTTATACGTTATACGTTATACGTTATACATTATACGTTATACGATATACGTTATACGTTATGCGTTATGCGTTATACGTTATACGTTATACGTCATAGGTTATACGTTATACGTTATGCGTTATACGTTATACATTATACGTTATACGATATACGTTATACGTTATGCGTTATGCGTTCTTCGTTGCACGTTATCCGTTATTCGGTATGCGTTATACGTTATACGTTATACGTTATACGTTATACGTTATACTTTATACGTTATACGTTATACGTTATACGTTATACGTTATACGTTATACGTTATACGTTACACGTTATACGTCATAGGTTATACGTTATACGTTCTACGTTATACGTCATACGTTATACGTTATACGTTATACGTTGTACGTTATACGTTATACGTTATACGTTATACGTTATACGTTGTACGTTATACGTTATACGTTATACGTTATACGTTATACGTTATACGTTATACGTTGTACGTTATACGTTATACGTTATACGTTATACGTTATACGTTATACGTTATACGTTATACGTTATACGTTATACGTTATACGTTATACGTTATACGTTATACGTTATACGTTATACGTTATACGTTATACGTTATACGTTATACGTTATAGGTTATTCGTAATGCGTTACACGTGATACGTTATACTTTGTACGTTATACGTTATACGTTATACGTTATACATTATACGTTATACGTTATACATTACATGTTACGCGTTATACGTTATACGTTATACGTTATACGTTGTACGTTATACGTTATACGTTATACGTTATACGTTATTCGATTTACGTTATTCGTTATACGTTATACGTTATACGTTATACGTTATACGTTATACGTTATACGTTATACGTTATACGTTATACGTTATACGTTATACGTTATACGTTATACGTTATACGTTATACGTTATACGTTATACGTTATACGTTCTACGTTATACGTTATACGTTATACGTTATACGTTATACGTTGTACGTTATACGTTATACGTTATACGTTATACGTTATACGTTGTACGTTATACGTTACACGTTATACGTCATAGGTTATACGTTATACGTTTAACGTTATACGTTATACGTTATACGTTATACGTTATACGTCATAGGTTATACGTTATACATTATACGTTATGCGTTATACGTTATACGTTATACGTTATACGTTATACGTTATACGTTATACGTTATACGTTATACGTTCTACGTTATACGTTATACGTTATACGTTATACGTTATACGTTGTACGTTATACGTTATACGTTATACGTTATACGTTATACGTTGTACGTTATACGTTATACGTTATACGCTATACGTTATACGTTATACGTTATACGTTATACGTTATACGTTATACGTTATACGTTATACGTTATACGTTATACGTTATACGTTATACGTTATACGTTATACGTTATACGTTATACGTTATACGTTATACGTTATACGTTATACGTTATACGTTATACGTTATACGTTATACGTTATACGTTATACGTTATACTTTATACGTTATACGTTGTACGTTATACGTTATAAGTTGTACGTTATACGATATACGTTATACGTTATACGTTATACGTTGTACATTATACGTTATACATTATACGTTATACGATATACGTTATACGTTATACGTTACACGTTATACGTCATAGGTTATACGTTATACGTTCTACGTTATACGTTATACGTTATACGTTATACGTTATACGTTATACGTTATACGTTGTACGTTATACGTTATACATTATACGTTATACGTTATACGTTGTACGTTATACGTTATACGTTATACGTTATACGTTATACGTTATACGTTATACGTTGTACGTTATACGTTATACGTTATACGTTATACGTTATACGTTATACGTTATACGTTATACGTTATACGTTATACGTTATACGTTATACGTTATACGTTATACGTTATACGTTATACGTTATACGTTATACGTTATACGTTATACGTTATACGTTATACGTTATACGTTATACGTTATACGTTATACGTTATACTTTATACGTTATACGTTATACGTTATACGTTATACGTTATACGTTATACGTTATACGTTGTACGTTGTACGTTATACGTTATACGTTATACGTTATACGTTATACGTTATACGTTATACGTTATACGTTATACGTTATACGTTATACGTTATACGTTATACGTTATACGTTATACGTTATACGTTATACGTTATACGTTATACGTTATACGTTATACGTTATACGTTATACGTTATACGTTATACGTTATACGTTATACGTTATACTTTATACGTTATACGTTATACGTTATACGTTATACGTTATACGTTATACGTTATACGTTATACGTTATACGTTATACGTTATACGTTATACGTTATACGTTATACGTTATACGTTATACGTTATACGTTATACGTTATACGTTATACTTTATACGTTATACGTTGTACGTTATACGTTATAAGTTGTACGTTATACGATATACGTTATACGTTATACGTTATACGTTGTACATTATACGTTATAAGTTGTACGTTATACGATATACGTTATACGTTATTCTTTATACGTTCTTCGTTATACGTTATACGTTATACGTTTTACGTTATTCGTTATACGTTATACGTTATACGTTATACGTTATACGTTATACGTTATACGTTATACGTTGTACGTTATACGTTATAAGTTGTACGTTATACGATATACGTTATACGTTATTCGTTATACGTTATACGTTATACGTTATACGTTATACGTTATACGTTATACGTTATACGTTATACTTTATACGTTATAGGTGTTACGTTATACGTTATACGTTATACGTTATACGTTATACGTTATGCGTTATACGTTATGCGTTATACGTTATGCGTTATACGTTATACGTTATACGTTATACGTTATACGTTATACGTTATACGTTATACGTTATACGTTATACGATATACGTTATACGTTATACGTTATACGTTATACGTTATACGTTATACGTTATACGTTATACGTTATACGTTATACGTTATACGTTATACTTTATACGTTATACGTTATACGTTATACGTTATACGTTATACGTTATACGTTATACGTTATACGTTACACGTTATACGTCATAGGTTATACGTTATACGTTTAACGTTATACGTTATACGTTATACGTTATACGTTATACGTCATAGGTTATACGTTATACATTATACGTTATGCGTTATACGTTATACGTTATACGTTATACGTTATACGTTATACGTTATACGTTATACGTTATACGTTATACGTCATAGGTTATACGCTATACGTTATGCGTTATACGTTATACATTATACGTTATACGATATACGTTATACGTTATGCGTTATACGTTATACGTTATACGTTATACGTTATACGTTATACGTTATACGTTATACGTTATACGTTGTACGTTATACGTTATAAGTTGCACGTTATACGATATACGTTATACGTTATTCTTTATACGTTCTTCGTTACACGTTATACGTTATACGTTATACGTTATACGTTTTACGTTATTCGTTATACGTTATACGTTATACGATATACGTTATACGTTTTACGTTATACGTTATGCGTTACACGTTATACGATATTCGTTATACGTTATACGTTATTAGTTATACGTTATACGTTATACGTTATACGTTATACGTCATAGGTTATACGCTATACGTTATGCGTTATACGTTATACATTATACGTTATACGATATACGTTATACGTTATGCGTTATGCGTTCTTCGTTGCACGTTATCCGTTATTCGGTATGCGTTATACGTTATACGTTATACGTTATACGTTATACTTTATACGTTATACGTTATACGTTATACGTTATACGTTATACGTTATACGTTATACGTTATACGTTACACGTTATACGTCATAGGTTATACGTTATACGTTTAACGTTATACGTTATACGTTATACGTTATACGTTATACGTCATAGGTTATACGTTATACATTATACGTTATGCGTTATACGTTATACGTTATACGTTATACGTTATACGTTATACGTTATACGTTACACGTTATACGTTCTACGTTATACGTTATACGTTATACGTTATTCGTTATACGTTGTACGTTATACGTAATACGTTATACGTTATACGTTATACGTTGTACGTTATACGTTATACGTTATACGTTATACGTTATACGTTATACGTTATACGTTATACGTTATACGTTATACGTTATACGTTATACGTTATACGTTATACGTTATACGTTATACGTTATACGTTATACGTTATACGTTATACGTTATACGTTATACGTTATACGTTATACGTTATACGTTATACGTTATACGTTATACGTTATACGTTATACGTTATTCGTAATGCGTTTACGTGATACGTTATACTTTGTACGTTATACGTTATACGTTATACGTTATACATTATACGTTATACGTTATACATTACATGTTACGCGTTATACGTTATACGTTATACGTTATACGTTGTACGTTATACGTTATACGTTATACGTTATACGTTATTCGTTTTACGTTATTCGTTATACGTTATACGTTATACGTTATACGTTATACGTTATGCGTTATACGTTATACGTTATACATTATACGTTATACGATATACGTTATACGTTATGCGTTATGCGTTATACGTTATACGTTATACGTCATAGGTTATACGTTATACGTTATGCGTTATACGTTATACATTATACGTTATACGATATACGTTATACGTTATGCGTTATGCGTTCTTCGTTGCACGTTATCCGTTATTCGGTATGCGTTATACGTTATACGTTATACGTTATACGTTATACGTTATACTTTATACGTTATACGTTATACGTTATTCGTTATACGTTATACGTTATACGTTATACGTTACACGTTATACGTCATAGGTTATACGTTATACGTTCTACGTTATACGTTATACGTTATACGTTATACGTTATACGTTGTACGTTATACGTTATACGTTATACGTTATACGTTATACGTTGTACGTTATACGTTATACGTTATACGTTATACGTTATACGTTATACGTTATACGTTGTACGTTATACGTTATACGTTATACGTTATACGTTATACGTTATACGTTATACGTTATACGTTATACGTTATACGTTATACGTCATACGTTATACGTTATACGTTATACGTTATACGTTATACGTTATACGTTATACGTTATACGTTATACGTTATACGTTATACGTTATACGTTATACGTTATACGTTATACGTTATACGTTATACGTTATACGTTATACGTTATACGTTATTCGTAATGCGTTACACGTGATACGTTATACTTTGTACGTTATACGTTATACGTTATACGTTATACATTATACGTTATACGTTATACATTACATGTTACGCGTTATACGTTATACGTTATACGTTATACGTTGTACGTTATACGTTATACGTTATACGTTATACGTTATTCGTTTTACGTTATTCGTTATACGTTATACGTTATACGTTATACGTTATACGTTATACGTTATACGTTATACGTTATACATTATACGTTATACGATATACGTTATACGTTATGCGTTATGCGTTATACGTTATACGTTATACGTCATAGGTTATACGTTATACGTTATGCGTTATACGTTATACATTATACGTTATACGATATACGTTATACGTTATGCGTTATGCGTTCTTCGTTGCACGTTATCCGTTATTCGGTATGCGTTATACGTTATACGTTATACGTTATACGTTATACGTTATACTTTATACGTTATACGTTATACGTTATACGTTATACGTTATACGTTATACGTTATACGTTATACGTTATACGTTACACGTTATACGTCATAGGTTATACGTTATACGTTCTACGTTATACGTCATACGTTATACGTTATACGTTATACGTTGTACGTTATACGTTATACGTTATACGTTATACGTTATACGTTGTACGTTATACGTTATACGTTATACGTTATACGTTATACGTTATACGTTATACGTTGTACGTTATACGTTATACGTTATACGTTATACGTTATACGTTATACGTTATACGTTATACGTTATACGTTATACGTTATACGTTATACGTTATACGTTATACGTTATACGTTATACGTTATACGTTATACGTTATACGTTATACGTTATACGTTATACGTTATACGTTATACGTTATACGTTATACGTTATACGTTATACGTTATACGTTATACGTTATACGTTATTCGTAATGCGTTACACGTGATACGTTATACTTTGTACGTTATACGTTATACGTTATACGTTATACATTATACGTTATACGTTATACATTACATGTTACGCGTTATACGTTATACGTTATACGTTATACGTTGTACGTTATACGTTATACGTTATACGTTATACGTTATTCGTTTTACGTTATTCGTTATACGTTATACGTTATACGTTATACGTTATACGTTATACGTTATACGTTATACGTTATACGTTATACATTATACGTTATACGATATACGTTATACGTTATGCGTTATGCGTTATGCGTTATACGTTATACGTCATAGGTTATACGTTATACGTTATACGTTATGCGTTATACGTTATACATTATACGTTATACGATATACGTTATACGTTATGCGTTATGCGTTCTTCGTTGCACGTTATCCGTTATTCGGTATGCGTTATACGTTATACGTTATACGTTATACGTTATACTTTATACGTTATACGTTATACGTTATACGTTATACGTTATACGTTATACGTTATACGTTACACGTTATACGTCATAGGTTATACGTTATACGTTCTACGTTATACGTTATACGTTATACGTTATACGTTATACGTTGTACGTTATACGTTATACGTTATACGTTATACGTTATACGTTGTACGTTATACGTTATACGTTCTACGTTATACGTTATACGTTATACGTTATACGTTATACGTTATACGTTATACGTTATACGTTATACGTTATACGTTATACGTTATACGTTATACGTTATACGTTATACGTTATACGTTATACGTTATACGTTATACGTTATACGTTATACGTTATACGTTATACGTTATACGTTATACGTTATACGTTATACGTTATACGTTATACGTTATACGTTATACGTTATACGTTATACGCTATACGTTATACGCTATACGTTATACGTTATACGTTATACGTTATACGTTATACGTTATACGTTATACGTTATACGTTGTACGTTATACGTTATACGTTATACGTTATACGTTATACTTTATACGTTATAGGTGTTACGTTATACGTTATACGTTATACGTTATTCGTAATACGTTATACGTGATACGTTATACGTTGTACGTTATACGTTATACGTTATACGTTATACGCTGTACATTATACGTTATACGTTATACATTACATGTTATACGTTATACGTTATACGTTATACGTTATACGTTATACGTTATACGTTATACGTTATTCGTTTTACGTTATTCGTTATACGTTGTACGTTATACGTTATACGTTATACGTTATACGTTATACGTTATTCGTTTTACGTTATTCGTTATACGTTATACGTTATACGTTATACGTTATACGTTATGCGTTATACGTTATACGTTATACGTTATACGTTATACGTTATACGTTATACGTTATACGTTATACTTTATACGTTATAGGTGTTACGTTATACGTTATACGTTATACGTTATACGTTATACGTTATGCGTTATACGTTATGCGTTATACGTAATGCGTTATACGTTATACGTTATACGTTATACGTTATACGTTATACGTTATACGTTATACGTTATACGTTATACGTTATACGTTATACGTTATACGTTATACGTTATACGTTATACGTTATACGTTATACGTTATACGTCATACGTTATACGTTATACGTTATACGTTATACGTTGTACGTTATACGTTATAAGTTGTACGTTATACGGTATACGTTGTACGTTATTCGTTATACGTACTTCGTTACACGTTATACGTTATACGTTATACGTTATACGTTATACGTTTTACGATATACGATATACGTTATACGTTATACGATATACGTTATACGTTATACTTTATACGTTATAGGGGTTACGTTTTACGTTATACGTTATACGTTATTCGTAATGCGTTACACGTGATACGTTATACTTTGTACGTTATACGTTATACGTTATACGTTATACATTATACGTTATACGTTATACATTACATGTTACGCGTTATACGTTATACGTTATACGTTATACGTTGTACGTTATACGTTATACGTTATACGTTATACGTTATACGTTATACGTTATACGTTATACGCTATACGTTATACGTTATACGTTATACGTTATACGTTATACGTTATACGTTGTACGTTATACGTTATACGTTATACGTTATACGTTATACTTTATACGTTATAGGTGTTACGTTATACGTTATACGTTATACGTTATTCGTAATACGTTATACGTGATACGTTATACGTTGTACGTTATACGTTATACGTTATACGTTATACGCTGTACATTATACGTTATACGTTATACATTACATGTTATACGTTATACGTTATACGTTATACGTTATACGTTATACGTTATACGTTATACGTTATTCGTTTTACGTTATTCGTTATACGTTATACGTTATACGTTATACGTTATACGTTATACGTTATACGTTATTCGTTTTACGTTATTCGTTATACGTTATACGTTATACGTTATACGTTATACGTTATACGTTATACGTTATACGTTATACGTTATACGTTATACGTTATACGTTATACGTTATACGTTATACGTTATACGTTATACGTTATACGTCATACGTTATACGTTATACGTTATACGTTATACGTTGTACGTTATACGTTATAAGTTGTACGTTATACGGTATACGTTGTACGTTATTCGTTATACGTACTTCGTTACACGTTATACGTTATACGTTATACGTTATACGTTTTACGATATACGATATACGTTATACGTTATACGATATACGTTATACGTTATACTTTATACGTTATAGGGGTTACGTTTTACGTTATACGTTATACGTTATTCGTAATGCGTTACACGTGATACGTTATACTTTGTACGTTATACGTTATACGTTATACGTTATACATTATACGTTATACGTTATACATTACATGTTACGCGTTATACGTTATACGTTATACGTTATACGTTGTACGTTATACGTTATACGTTATACGTTATACGTTATACGTTATACGTTATACGTTATACGCTATACGTTATACGTTATACGTTATACGTTATACGTTATACGTTATACGTTATACGTTATACGTTGTACGTTATACGTTATACGTTATACGTTATACGTTATACTTTATACGTTATAGGTGTTACGTTATACGTTATACGTTATACGTTATACGTTATACGTTATGCGTTATACGTTATGCGTTATACGTTATGCGTTATACGTTATACGTTATACGTTATACGTTATACGTTATACGCTGTACATTATACGTTATACGTTATACATTACATGTTATACGTTATACGTTATACGTTATACGTTATACGTTATACGTTATACGTTATACGTTATACGTTATACGTTATACGTTATACGTTATACGTTATACGTTATACGTTATACGTTATACGTTATACGTTATACGTTATACGTTATACGTTATACGTTATACGTTATCCGTTATACGTTGTACGTTATACGTTATAAGTTGCACGTTATACGATATACGTTATACGTTATTCTTTATACGTTCTTCGTTACACGTTATACGTTATACGTTATACGTTATACGTTTTACGTTATTCGTTATACGTTATACGTTATACGATATACGTTATACGTTTTACGTTATACGTTATGCGTTATACGTTATACGATATTCGTTATACGTTATACGTTATTAGTTATACGTTATACGTTATACGTTATACGTTATACGTCATAGGTTATACGCTATACGTTATGCGTTATACGTTATACATTATACGTTATACGATATACGTTATACGTTATGCGTTATGCGTTCTTCGTTGCACGTTATCCGTTATTCGGTATGCGTTATACGTTATACGTTATACGTTATACGTTATACTTTATACGTTATACGTTATACGTTATACGTTATACGTTATACGTTATACGTTATACGTTATACGTTACACGTTATACGTCATAGGTTATACGTTATACGTTTTACGTTATACGTTATACGTTATACGTTATACGTTATACGTCATAGGTTATACGTTATACATTATACGTTATGCGTTATACGTTATACGTTATACGTTATACGTTATACGTTATACGTTATACGTTATACGTTATACGTTATACGTTCTACGTTATACGTTATACGTTATACGTTATACGTTATACGTTGTACGTTATACGTTATACGTTATACGTTATACGTTATACGTTGTACGTTATACGTTATACGTTATACGTTATACGTTATACGTTATACGTTATACGTTATACGTTATACGTTATACGTTATACGTTATACGTTATACGTTATACGTTATACGTTATACGTTACACGTTATACGTCATAGGTTATACGTTATACGTTATACGTTATACGTTATACGTTATACGTCATAGGTTATACGTTATACATTATACGTTATGAGTTATACGTTATACGCTATACGTTATACGTTATACGTTATACGTTATACGTTATACGTTATACGTTATACGTTATACGTTATACGTTATACGTTATACGTTATACGTTATACGTTATACGTTATACATTATACGTTATACGATATGCGTTGTACGTTATACGTTATACGTTATACGTTATACGCTGTACATTATACGTTATACGTTATACATTACATGTTATACGTTATACGTTATACGTTATACGTTATACGTTATACGTTATACGTTATACGTTATTCGTTTTACGTTATTCGTTATACGTTATACGTTATACGTTATACGTTATACGTTATACGTTATACGTTATACGTTATTCGTTTTACGTTATTCGTTATACGTTATACGTTATACGTTATACGTTATACGTTATACGTTATACGTTATACGTTATACGTTATACGTTATACGTTATACGTTATACGTTATACTTTATACGTTATAGGTGTTACGTTATACGTTATACGTTATACGTTATACGTTATACGTTATACGTTATGCGTTATACGTTATGCGTTATACGTTATGCGTTATACGTTATACGTTATACGTTATACGTTTTACGTTATACGTTATACGTTATACGTTATACGTTATACGTTATACGTTATACGTTATACGTTATACGTTATACGTTATACGTTATACGTTATACGTTATCCGTTATACGTTATACGTTATACGTTGTACGTTATACGTTATAAGTTGCACGTTATACGATATACGTTATACGTTATTCTTTATACGTTCTTCGTTACACGTTATACGTTATACGTTATACGTTATACGTTTTACGTTATTCGTTATACGTTATACGTTATACGATATACGTTATACGTTTTACGTTATACGTTATGCGTTATACGTTATACGATATTCGTTATACGTTATACGTTATTAGTTATACGTTATACGTTATACGTTATACGTTATACGTCATAGGTTATACGCTATACGTTATGCGTTATACGTTATACATTATACGTTATACGATATACGTTATACGTTATGCGTTATGCGTTCTTCGTTGCACGTTATCCGTTATTCGGTATGCGTTATACGTTATACGTTATACGTTATACGTTATACTTTATACGTTATACGTTATACGTTATACGTTATACGTTATACGTTATACGTTATACGTTATACGTTACACGTTATACGTCATAGGTTATACGTTATACGTTTTACGTTATACGTTATACGTTATACGTTATACGTTATACGTCATAGGTTATACGTTATACATTATACGTTATGCGTTATACGTTATACGTTATACGTTATACGTTATACGTTATACGTTATACGTTATACGTTATACGTTCTACGTTATACGTTATACGTTATACGTTATACGTTATACGTTGTACGTTATACGTTATACGTTATACGTTATACGTTATACGTTGTACGTTATACGTTATACGTTATACGTTATACGTTATACGTTATACGTTATACGTTATACGTTATACGTTACACGTTATACGTCATAGGTTATACGTTATACGTTATACGTTATACGTTATACGTTATACGTCATAGGTTATACGTTATACATTATACGTTATGAGTTATACGTTATACGCTATACGTTATACGTTATACGTTATACGTTATACGTTATACGTTATACGTTATACGTTATACGTTATACGTTATACGTTATACGTTATACGTTGTACGTTATACGTTATACGTTATACGTTATACGTTATACGTTATACGTTATACGTTATACGTTATACGTTATACGTTATACGTTATACGTTATACGTTATACGTTATACGTTATACGTCATAGGTTATACGTTATGCATTATACGTTATGAGTTATACGTTATACGCTATACGTTATACGTTATACGTTATACGTTATACGTTATACGTTATACGTTTTACGTTATTCGTTATACGTTATTCGTTATACGATATACGTTATACGTTATACGTTATACGTTATACGTTATACGTTATACTTTATACGTTATAGGTGTTACGTTATACGTTATACGTTATACGTTATTCGTTATACGTTATACGCGATACGTTATACGTTGTACGTTATACGTTATACGTTATACGTTATACGCTATACATTATACGTTATGCGTTATACATTACATGTTATACGTTATACGTTATACATTATACGTTATACGTTATACGTTATACGTTTTACGTTATTCGGTATACGTTATACGTTATATGTTATACGTTATACGTTATACGTTATACGTTATACGTTATACGTTATACGTTATACGTTATACGTTATACGTTATACGTTATTAGTTATACGTTATACGTTATACGTTATACGTTATACGTCATAGGTTATATGCTATACGTTATGCGTTATACGTTATACATTATACGTTATACGATATACGTTATACGTTATGCGTTATGCGTTCTTCGTTGCACGTTATCCGTTATTCGGTATGCGTTATACGTTATACGTTATACGTTATACGTTATACTTTATACGTTATACGTTATACGTTATACGTTATACGTTATACGTTATACGTTATACGTTACACGTTATACGTCATAGGTGATACGTTACACGTTTTACGTTATACGTTATACGTTATACGTTATACGTTATACGTCATAGGTTATACGTTATACATTATACGTTATGCGTTATACGTTATACGTTATACGTTATACGTTATACGTTATACGTTATACGTTATACGTTATACGTTATACGTTCTACGTTATACGTTATACGTTATACGTTATACGTTATACGTTGTACGTTATACGTTATACGTTATACGTTATACGTTATACGTTGTACGTTATACGTTATACGTTATACGTTATACGTTATACGTTATACGTTATCCGTTATACGTTATACGTTATACGTTGTACGTTATACGTTATAAGTTGTACGTTATACGTTACACGTTATACGTTATACGTTATACGTTATACGTTATACGTTATACGTTATACGTTATACGTTATACGTTATACGTTATACGTTATACGTTATACGTTATACGTTATACGTTATTCGTAATGCGTTACACGTGATACGTTATACTTTGTACGTTATACGTTATACGTTATACATTATACGTTATACGTTATACATTACATGTTACGCGTTATACGTTATACGTTATAAGTTATACGTTGTACGTTATACGTTATACGTTATACGTTATACGTTATTCGTTTTACGTTATTCGTTATACGTTATACGTTATACGTTATACGTTATACGTTATACGTTATACGTTATACGTTATACATTATACGTTATACGATATACGTTATACGTTATGCGTTATGCGTTATACGTTATACGTTATACGTCATAGGTTATACGTTATACGTTATGCGTTATACGTTATACATTATACGTTATACGATATACGTTATACGTTATGCGTTATGCGTTCTTCGTTGCACGTTATCCGTTATTCGGTATGCGTTATACGTTATACGTTATACGTTATACGTTATACTTTATACGTTATACGTTATACGTTATACGTTATACGTTATACGTTATACGTTATACGTTACACGTTATACGTCATAGGTTATACGTTATACGTTCTACGTTATACGTTATACGTTATACGTTATACGTTATACGTTGTACGTTATACGTTATACGTTATACGTTATACGTTATACGTTGTACGTTATACGTTATACGTTATACGTTATACGTTATACGTTATACGTTATACGTTATACGTTATACGTTATACGTTATACGTTATACGTTATACGTTATACGTTATACGTTATACGTTATACGTTATACGTTATACGTTATACGTTATACGTTATACGTTATACGTTATACGTTATACGTTATACGTTATACGTTATACGTTATACGTTATACATTATACGTTATACGATATACGTTATACGTTATGCGTTATGCGTTCTTCGTTGAACGTTATACGTTATTCGGTATGCGTTATACGTTATACGTTATACGTTATACGTTATACGTTATACATTATACGTTATACGATATACGTTATACGTTATGCGTTATGCGTTCTTCGTTGCACGTTATACGTTATTCGGTATGCGTTATACGTTATACGTTATACGTTATACGTTATACGTTATACGTTATACGTTATACGTTATACGTTATACGTTATACGTTATACGTTATACGTTATACGTTATTCGTTATACGTTATACGTTATACGTTATACGTTATACGTTATACGTTATACGTTATACGTTATACGTTATACGTTATACGTTATACGTTATACGTTATACGTTATACTTTATACGTTATACGTTATCCGTTATACGTTATACGTTATACGTTGTTCGTTATACGTGATAAGTTGCGCGTTATACGATATACGTTATACGTTATTCTTTATACGTTCTTCGTTACACGTTATACGTTATACGTTATACGTTATACGTTTTACGTTATTCGTTATACGTTATACGTTATACGATATACGTTATACGTTTTACGTTATACGTTATGCGTTATACGTTCTACGATATTCGTTATACGTTATACGTTATTAGTTATACGTTATACGTTATACGTTATACGTTATACGTTATACGTCATAGGTTATACGTTATACGTTATGCGTTATACGTTATACGTTATACGTTATACGTTATACTTTATACGTTATACGTTGTACGTTATACGTTATACGTTATACGTTATACGTTATACGTTATACGTTATACGTTATACGTTATACGTTATCCGTTATACGTTATACGTTATACGTTATACGTTATACGTTATACGTTATACGTTGTACGTTATACGTTATACGTTATACGTTATACGTTATACGTTATACGTTATACGTTATACGTTATACGTTATACGTTATACGTTATACGTTATACGTTATACGTTATACGTTATACGTTATACGTTATACGTTATACGTTATACGTTATACGTTATACGTTATACGTTATACGTTATACGTTATACGTTATACGTTATACGTTATACGTTATACGTTATACGTTATACGTTATACATTATACGTTATACGATATACGTTATACGTTATGCGTTATGCGTTCTTCGTTGAACGTTATACGTTATTCGGTATGCGTTATACGTTATACGTTATACGTTATACGTTATACGTTATACATTATACGTTATACGATATACGTTATACGTTATGCGTTATGCGTTCTTCGTTGCACGTTATACGTTATTCGGTATGCGTTATACGTTATACGTTATACGTTATACGTTATACGTTATACGTTATACGTTATACGTTATATGTTATACGTTATACGTTATACGTTATACGTTATACGTTATACGTTATACGTTATACGTTATACGTTATACGTTATACGTTATACGTTATACGTTATACGTTATACGTTATACGTTATACGTTATACGTTATACGTTATACGTTATACGTTATACTTTATACGTTATACGTTATCCGTTATACGTTATACGTTATACGTTGTACGTTATACGTGATAAGTTGCGCGTTATACGATATACGTTATACGTTATTCTTTATACGTTCTTCGTTACACGTTATACGTTATACGTTATACGTTATACGTTTTACGTTATTCGTTATACGTTATACGTTATACGATATACGTTATACGTTTTACGTTATACGTTATGCGTTATACGTTCTACGATATTCGTTATACGTTATACGTTATTAGTTATACGTTATACGTTATACGTTATACGTTATACGTTATACGTCATTGGTTATACGTTATACGTTATGCGTTATACGTTATACGTTATACGTTATACGTTATACTTTATACGTTATACGTTGTACGTTATACGTTATACGTTATACGTTATACGTTATACGTTATACGTTATACGTTATACGTTATACGTTATACGTTATCCGTTATACGTTATACGTTATACGTTGTACGTTATACGTTATAAGTTGTACGTTATACCATATACGTTATACGTTATTCTTTATACGTTCTTCGTTACACGTTATACGTTATACGTTATACGTTATACGTTTTACGTTATTCGTTATACGTTATACGTTATACGATATACGTTATACGTTATACGTTATACGTTATGCGTTATACGTTCTACGATATTCGTTGTACGTTATACGTTATTAGTTATACGTTATACGTTAAACGTTATACGTCATAGGTTATACGTTATACGTTATAAGTTATACGTTATACGTTATACGTCATAGGTTATACGTTATACATTATACGTTATGAGTTATACGTTATACGCTATACGTTATACGTTATACGTTATACGTTATACGTTATACGTTATACGTTATACGTTATACATTATACGTTATACGATATACGTTATACGTTATGCGTTATGCGTTCTTCGTTGCACGTTATACGTTATTCGGTATGCGTTATACGTTATACGTTATACGTTATACGTTATACTTTATACGTTATACGTTATACGTTATACGTTATACGTTATACGTTATACGTTACACGTTATACGTCATAGGTTATACGTTATACGTTATACGTTATACGTTATACGTTATACGTTATACGTTATACGTTATACGTTATACGTTATACGTTATACGTTATACGTTGTACGTTATACGTTATACGTTATACGTTATACGTTATACGTTATACGTTATACGTTATACGTTATACGTTATACGTTATACGTTATACGTTATACGTTATACGTTATACGTTATACGTTATAAGTTATACGTTATACGTTATACGTTATACGTTATACGTTATACGTTATACGTTATACGTTATACGTTATACGTTATACGTTATACGTTATACGTTATACGTTATACGTTATACGTTATACTTTATACGTTATACGTTATACGTTGTACGTTATACGTTATAAGTTGTACGTTATACGATATACGTTATACGTTATACGTTATACGTTGTACATTATACGTTATAAGTTGTACGTTATACGATATACGTTATACGTTATTCTTTATACGTTCTTCGTTATACGTTATACGTTATACGTTTTACGTTATTCGTTATACGTTATACGTTATACGTTATACGTTATACGTTATACGTTATACGTTATACGTTGTACGTTATACGTTATAAGTTGTACGTTATACGATATACGTTATACGTTATTCGTTATACGTTATACGTTATACGTTATACGTTATACGTTATACGTTATACGTTATACGTAATACTTTATACGTTATAGGTGTTACGTTATACGTTATACGTTATACGTTATACGTTATACGTTATGCGTTATACGTTATGCGTTATACGTTATGCGTTATACGTTATACGTTATACGTTATACGTTATACGTTATACGTTATACGTTATACGTTATACGTTATACGTTATACGTTATACGTTATACGTTATACGTTATACGTTATACGATATACGTTATACGTTATACGTTACCCGTTATACGTTATACGTTATACGTTATACGTTGTACGTTATACGTTATAAGTTGCACGTTATACGATATACGTTATACGTTATTCTTTATACGTTCTTCGTTACACGTTATACGTTATACGTTATACGTTTTACGTTATTCGTTATACGTTATACGTTATACGATATACGTTATACGTTTTACGTTATACGTTATGCGTTATACGTTATACGATATTCGTTATACGTTATACGTTATTAGTTATACGTTATACGTTATACGTTATACGTTATACGTCATAGGTTATATGCTATACGTTATGCGTTATACGTTATACATTATACGTTATACGATATACGTTATACGTTATGCGTTATGCGTTCTTCGTTGCACGTTATCCGTTATTCGGTATGCGTTATACGTTACACGTTATTCGTAATGCGTTACACGTGATACGTTATACTTTGTACGTTATACGTTATACGTTATACGTTATACATTATACGTTATACGTTATACATTACATGTTACGCGTTATACGTTATACGTTATACGTTATACGTTGTACGTTATACGTTATACGTTATACGTTATACGTTATTCGTTTTACGTTATTCGTTATACGTTATACGTTATGCGTTATACGTTATACGTTATACGTTATACGTTATACGTTATACGTTATACATTATACGTTATACGATATACGTTATACGTTATGCGTTATGCGTTATACGTTATACGTTATACGTCATAGGTTATACGTTATACGTTATGCGTTATACGTTATACATTATACGTTATACGATATACGTTATACGTTATGCGTTATGCGTTCTTCGTTGCACGTTATCCGTTATTCGGTATGCGTTATACGTTATACGTTATACGTTATACGTTATACGTTATACGTTATACGTTATACGTTACACGTTATACGTCATAGGTTATACGTTATACGTTCTACGTTATACGTTATACGTTATACGTTATACGTTATACGTTGTACGTTATACGTTATACGTTATACGTTATACGTTATACGTTGTACGTTATACGTTATACGTTATACGTTATACGTTATACGTTATACGTTATACGTTATACGTTATACGTTATACGTTATACGTTATACGTTATACGTTATACGTTATACGTTATACGTTATACGTTATACGTTATACGTTATACGTTATACGTTATACGTTATACGTTATACGTTATACGTTATACGTTATACGTTATACGTTATACGTTATACGTTATACGTTATACGTTATACGTTATACGTTATACGTTATACGTTATACGTTATACGTTATACGTTATACGTTATACGTTATACGTTATACGTTATACGTTATACGTTATACGTTATACGTTTTGCGTTATACGTTATACGTTATACGTTATACGTTATACGTTATACGTTATACGTTATACGTTATACGTTATACGTTATACGTTATACGTTATACGTTATACGTTATACGTTATACGCTATACGTTATACGTTATACGTTATACGTTATACGTTATACGTTATACGTTATACGTTATACGTTATACGTTATACGTTATACGTTATACGTTATACGTTATACGTTATACTTTATACGTTATACGTTATCCGTTATACGTTATACGTTATACGTTGTACGTTATACGTGATAAGTTGCACGTTATACGATATACGTTATACGTTATTCTTTATACGTTCTTCGTTACACGTTATACGTTATACGTTATACGTTATACGTTTTACGTTATTCGTTATACGTTATACGTTATACGATATACGTTATACGTTTTACGTTATACGTTATGCGTTATACGTTCTACGATATTCGTTATACGTTATACGTTATTAGTTATACTTTATACGTTATACGTTATACGTTATACGTTATACGTCATAGGTTATACGTTATACGTTATGCGTTATACGTTATACATTATACGTTATACGATATACGTTATACGTTATGCGTTATGCGTTCTTCGTTGCACGTTATCCGTTATTCGGTATGCGTTATACGTTATACGTTATACGTTATACGATATACTTTATACGTTATACGTTATACGTTATACGTTATACGTTATACGTTATACGTTATACGTTATACGTTATACGTTACACGTTATACGTCATAGGTTATACGTTTCACGTTCTACGTTATACGCTATACGTTATACGTTATACGTTATACGTTATACGTTATACGTTATACGTTATACGTTATACGTTATACGTTATACGTTATACGTTTTACGTTATACGTTATACGTTATACGTTATACGTTATACGTTATACGTTATACTTTATACGTTATACGTTATACGTTATACGTTATACGTTATACGTTATACGTTATACGTCATACGTTATACGTTATACGTTATACGTTATACGTTGTACGTTATACGTTATACGTTATACGTTATACGTTATACGTTATACGTTGTACGTTATACGTTATAAGTTGTACGTTATACGATATACGTTATACGTTATTCTTTATACGTTCTTCGTACACGTTATACGTTATACGTTATACGTTATACGTTATACGTTATACGTTATACGTTTTACGTTATTCGTTATACGTTATACGTTATACGATATACGTTATACGTTATACGTTATACGTTATACGTTATACGTTATACGTTATACTTTATACGTTATAGGTGTTACGTTATACGTTATACGTTATACGTTATTCGTAATACGTTATACGTGATACGTTATACGTTGTACGTTATACGTTATACGTTATACGTTATACGCTGTACATTATACGTTATACGTTATACATTACATGTTATACGTTATACGTTATACGTTATACGTTATACGTTATACGTTATACGTTATTCGTTTTACGTTATTCGTTATACGTTATACGTTATACGTTATACGTTATACGTTATACGTTATACGTTATACGTTATACGTTATACGTTATACGTTATACGTTATACGTTATACTTTATACGTTATACGTTATACGTTATACGTTATACGTTATACGTTATACGTTATACGTTATACGTTATACGTTATACGTTATGCGTTATACGTTATACGTTATACGTTATACGTTATACTTTATACGTTATACGTTGTACGTTATACGTTATTCGTTATACGTACTTCGTTACACGTTATACGTTATACGTTATACGTTATACGTTATACGTTATACGTTATACGTTATACGTTATACGTTAAACGTTATACGTTATACGTTATACGTTATACGTTATACGTTATACGTTATACGTTATACGTTATACGTTATACGTTATACGTTATACGTTATACGTTATACGTTATACGTTATACGTTATACGTTATACGTTATACTTTATACGTTATACGTTGTACGTTATACGTTATAAGTTGTACGTTATACGATATACGTTATACGTTATACGTTATACGTTGTACATTATACGTTATAAGTTGTACGTTATACGATATACGTTATACGTTATTCTTTATACGTTCTTCGTTATACGTTATACGTTATACGTTTTACGTTATTCGTTATACGTTATACGTTATACGTTATACGTTATACGTTATACGTTATACGTTATACGTTGTACGTTATACGTTATAAGTTGTACGTTATACGATATACGTTATACGTTATTCGTTATACGTTATACGTTATACGTTATACGTTATACGTTATACGTTATACGTTATACGTTATACTTTATACGTTATAGGTGTTACGTTATACGTTATACGTTATACGTTATACGTTATACGTTATGCGTTATACGTTATGCGTTATACGTTATGCGTTATACGTTATACGTTATACGTTATACGTTATACGTTATACTTTATACGTTATACGTTGTACGTTATACGTTATAAGTTGTACGTTATACGATATACGTTATACGTTATACGTTATACGTTGTACATTATACGTTATAAGTTGTACGTTATACGTTATACGTTATACGTTATACGTTATACGTTATACGTTATACGTTATACTTTATACGTTATACGTTATCCGTTATACGTTATACGTTATACGTTATACGTTATACGTTATACGTTATACGTTATACGTTATACGTTGTACGTTATACGTTATAAGTTGTACGTTATACGATATACGTTATACGTTATTCGTTATACGTTATACGTTATACGTTATACGTTATACGTTATACGTTATACGTTATACGTTATACGTTATACGTTATACGTTATACGTTATACGTTATACGTTATACGTTATACGTTATACGTTATACGTTATACGTTATACGTTATACGTTATACGTTATACGTTATACGTTATACGTTATACGTTATACGTTATACGTTATACGTTATACGTTATACGTTATGCGTTATACGTTATACGTTATACGTTATACGTTATACTTTATACGTTATACGTTGTACGTTATACGTTATTCGTTATACGTACTTCGTTACACGTTATACGTTATACGTTATACGTTATACGTTATACGTTATACGTTATACGTTATACGTTATACGTTAAACGTTATACGTTATACGTTATACGTTATACGTTATACGTTATACGTTATACGTTATACGTTATACGTTATACGTTATACGTTATACGTTATACGTTATACGTTATACGTTATACGTTATACGTTATACGTTATACGTTATACGTTATACGTTATACGTTATACGTTATACGTTATACGTTATACGTTTTGCGTTATACGTTATACGTTATACGTTATACGTTATACGTTATACGTTATACGTTATACGTTATACGTTATACGTTATACGTTATACGTTATACGTTATACGTTATACGTTATACGTTATACGTTATACGCTATACGTTATACGTTATACGTTATACGTTATACGTTATACGTTATACGTTATACGTTATACGTTATACGTTATACGTTATACGTTATACGTTATACGTTATACGTTATACTTTATACGTTATACGTTATCCGTTATACGTTATACGTTATACGTTGTACGTTATACGTGATAAGTTGCACGTTATACGATATACGTTATACGTTATTCTTTATACGTTCTTCGTTACACGTTATACGTTATACGTTATACGTTATACGTTTTACGTTATTCGTTATACGTTATACGTTATACGATATACGTTATACGTTTTACGTTATACGTTATGCGTTATACGTTCTACGATATTCGTTATACGTTATACGTTATTAGTTATACTTTATACGTTATACGTTATACGTTATACGTTATACGTCATAGGTTATACGTTATACGTTATGCGTTATACGTTATACATTATACGTTATACGATATACGTTATACGTTATGCGTTATGCGTTCTTCGTTGCACGTTATCCGTTATTCGGTATGCGTTATACGTTATACGTTATACGTTATACGATATACTTTATACGTTATACGTTATACGTTATACGTTATACGTTATACGTTATACGTTATACGTTATACGTTATACGTTACACGTTATACGTCATAGGTTATACGTTTCACGTTCTACGTTATACGCTATACGTTATACGTTATACGTTATACGTTATACGTTATACGTTATACGTTATACGTTATACGTTATACGTTATACGTTTTACGTTATACGTTATACGTTATACGTTATACGTTATACGTTATACGTTATACTTTATACGTTATACGTTATACGTTATACGTTATACGTTATACGTTATACGTTATACGTCATACGTTATACGTTATACGTTATACGTTATACGTTGTACGTTATACGTTATACGTTATACGTTATACGTTATACGTTATACGTTGTACGTTATACGTTATAAGTTGTACGTTATACGATATACGTTATACGTTATTCTTTATACGTTCTTCGTACACGTTATACGTTATACGTTATACGTTATACGTTATACGTTATACGTTATACGTTTTACGTTATTCGTTATACGTTATACGTTATACGATATACGTTATACGTTATACGTTATACGTTATACGTTATACGTTATACGTTATACTTTATACGTTATAGGTGTTACGTTATACGTTATACGTTATACGTTATTCGTAATACGTTATACGTGATACGTTATACGTTGTACGTTATACGTTATACGTTATACGTTATACGCTGTACATTATACGTTATACGTTATACATTACATGTTATACGTTATACGTTATACGTTATACGTTATACGTTATACGTTATACGTTATTCGTTTTACGTTATTCGTTATACGTTATACGTTATACGTTATACGTTATACGTTATACGTTATACGTTATACGTTATACGTTATACGTTATACGTTATACGTTATACTTTATACGTTATACGTTATACGTTATACGTTATACGTTATACGTTATACGTTATACGTTATACGTTATACGTTATACGTTATGCGTTATACGTTACACGTTATACGTTATACGTTATACTTTATACGTTATACGTTGTACGTTATACGTTATTCGTTATACGTACTTCGTTACACGTTATACGTTATACGTTATACGTTATACGTTATACGTTATACGTTATACGTTATACGTTATACGTTAAACGTTATACGTTATACGTTATACGTTATACGTTATACGTTATACGTTATACGTTATACGTTATACGTTATACGTTATACGTTATACGTTATACGTTATACGTTATACGTTATACGTTATACGTTATACGTTATACTTTATACGTTATACGTTGTACGTTATACGTTATAAGTTGTACGTTATACGATATACGTTATACGTTATACGTTATACGTTGTACATTATACGTTATAAGTTGTACGTTATACGATATACGTTATACGTTATTCTTTATACGTTCTTCGTTATACGTTATACGTTATACGTTTTACGTTATTCGTTATACGTTATACGTTATACGTTATACGTTATACGTTATACGTTATACGTTATACGTTGTACGTTATACGTTATAAGTTGTACGTTATACGATATACGTTATACGTTATTCGTTATACGTTATACGTTATACGTTATACGTTATACGTTATACGTTATACGTTATACGTTATACTTTATACGTTATAGGTGTTACGTTATACGTTATACGTTATACGTTATACGTTATACGTTATGCGTTATACGTTATGCGTTATACGTTATGCGTTATACGTTATACGTTATACGTTATACGTTATACGTTATACGTTATACGTTATACGTTATACGTTATACGTTATACGTTATACGTTATACGTTATACGTTATACGTTATACGTTATACGTTATACGTTATACGTTATACGTTATACGTTATACGTTATACGTTATACGTTATCCGTTGTACGTTATACGTTATACGTTGTACGTTATACGTTATAAGTTGCACGTTATACGATATACGTTATACGTTATTCTTTATACGTTCTTCGTTACACGTTATACGTTATACGTTATACGTTATACGTTTTACGTTATTCGTTATACGTTATACGTTATACGATATACGTTATACGTTTTACGTTATACGTTATGCGTTATACGTTATACGATATTCGTTATACGTTATACGTTATTAGTTATACGTTATACGTTATACGTTATACGTTATACGTCATAGGTTATACGCTATACGTTATGCGTTATACGTTATACATTATACGTTATACGATATACGTTATACGTTATGCGTTATGCGTTCTTCGTTGCACGTTATCCGTTATTCGGTATGCGTTATACGTTATACGTTATACGTTATACGTTATACGTTATACTTTATACGTTATACGTTATACGTTATACGTTATACGTTATACGTTATACGTTATACGTTACACGTTATACGTCATAGGTTATACGTTATACGTTTAACGTTATACGTTATACGTTATACGTTATACGTTATACGTCATAGGTTATACGTTATACATTATACGTTATGCGTTATACGTTATACGTTATACGTTATACGTTATACGTTATACGTTATACGTTACACGTTATACGTTCTACGTTATACGTTATACGTTATACGTTATTCGTTATACGTTGTACGTTATACGTTATACGTTATACGTTATACGTTATACGTTGTACGTTATACGTTATACGTTATACGTTATACGTTATACGTTATACGTTATACGTTATACGTTATACGTTATACGTTATACGTTATACGTTATACGTTATACGTTATACGTTATACGTTATACGTTATACGTTATACGTTATACGTTATACGTTATACGTTATACGTTATACGTTATACGTTATTCGTAATGCGTTACACGTGATACGTTATACTTTGTACGTTATACGTTATACGTTATACGTTATACATTATACGTTATACGTTATACATTACATGTTACGCGTTATACGTTATACGTTATACGTTATACGTTGTACGTTATACGTTATACGTTATACGTTATACGTTATTCGTTTTACGTTATTCGTTATACGTTATACGTTATACGTTATACGTTATACGTTATACGTTATACGTTATACGTTATACGTTATACGTTATTCGTAATGCGTTACACGTGATACGTTATACTTTGTACGTTATACGTTATACGTTATACGTTATACATTATACGTTATACGTTATACATTACATGTTACGCGTTATACGTAATACGTTATACGTTATACGTTGTACGTTATACGTTATACGTTATACGTTATACGTTATTCGTTTTACGTTATTCGTTATACGTTATACGTTATACGTTATACGTTATACGTTATACGTTATACGTTATACGTTATACATTATACGTTATACGATATACGTTATACGTTATGCGTTATGCGTTATACGTTATACGTTATACGTCATAGGTTATACGTTATACGTTATGCGTTATACGTTATACATTATACGTTATACGATATACGTTATACGTTATGCGTTATGCGTTCTTCGTTGCACGTTATCCGTTATTCGGTATGCGTTATACGTTATACGTTATACGTTATACGTTATACGTTATACTTTATACGTTATACGTTATACGTTATACGTTATACGTTATACGTTATACGTTATACGTTACACGTTATACGTCATAGGTTATACGTTATACGTTCTACGTTATACGTTATACGTTATACGTTATACGTTATACGTTGTACGTTATACGTTATACGTTATACGTTATACGTTATACGTTGTACGTTATACGTTATACGTTATACGTTATGCGTTATACGTTATGCGTTATACGTTATGCGTTATACGTTATACGTTATACGTTATACGTTATACGTTATACGTTATACGTTATACGTTATACGTTGTACGTTATACGTTGTACGTTATACGTTATACGTTATACGTTATACGTTATACTTTATACGTTATACGTTGTACGTTATACGTTATAAGTTGTACGTTATACGATATACGTTATACGTTATACGTTATACGTTGTACATTATACGTTATAAGTTGTACGTTATACGATATACGTTATACGTTATTCTTTATACGTTCTTCGTTATACGTTATACGTTATACGTTTTACGTTATTCGTTATACGTTATACGTTATACGTTATACGTTATACGTTATACGTTATACGTTATACGTTGTACGTTATACGTTATAAGTTGTACGTTATACGATATACGTTATACGTTATTCGTTATACGTTATACGTTATACGTTATACGTTATACGTTATACGTTATACGTTATACGTTATACTTTATACGTTATAGGTGTTACGTTATACGTTATACGTTATACGTTATACGTTATACGTTATGCGTTATACGTTATGCGTTATACGTTATGCGTTATACGTTATACGTTATACGTTATACGTTATACGTTATACGTTATACGTTATACGTTATACGTTATACGTTATACGTTATACGTTATACGTTATACGTTATACGTTATACGTTATACGTTATACGTTATACGTTATACGTTATACGTTATACGTTATACGTTATACGTTATACGTTATACGTTATCCGTTGTACGTTATACGTTATACGTTGTACGTTATACGTTATAAGTTGCACGTTATACGATATACGTTATACGTTATTCTTTATACGTTCTTCGTTACACGTTATACGTTATACGTTATACGTTATACGTTTTACGTTATTCGTTATACGTTATACGTTATACGATATACGTTATACGTTTTACGTTATACGTTATGCGTTATACGTTATACGATATTCGTTATTACGTTATACGTTATTAGTTATACGTTATACGTTATACGTTATACGTTATACGTCATAGGTTATACGCTATACGTTATGCGTTATACGTTATACATTATACGTTATACGATATACGTTATACGTTATGCGTTATTGCGTTCTTCGTTGCACGTTATCCGTTATTCGGTAAGCGTTATACGTTATACGTTATACGTTATACGTTATACTTTATACGGTACGTTATACGTTATACGTTATACGTTATACGTTATACGTTATAACGTTACACGTTATACGTCATAGGTTATACGTTATACGTTTACAAAGTTATACGTTATACGTTATACGTTATACGTTATACGTCATAGGTTATACGTTATACATTATACGTTATGCCGTTATACGTTATACGTTATACGTTATACGTTATACGTTATACGTTATACGTTACACGTTATTACGTTCTACGTTATACGTTATACGTTATACGTTATTCGTTATACGGTTGTACGTTATACAGTTATACGTTATACGTTATACGTTATACGTTGTACGTTATACGTTATACGTTATACGTTATACGTTATACGTTATACGTTATACGTTATAACGTTATACGTTATACGTTATACGTTATATACGTTATACGTTTTATACGTTATACGTTATACGTTATACGTTTATACGTTATTACGTTATACGTTATACGTTATACGTTATACGTTATACGTTATACGTTATACGTTATTCGTAATGCGTTACACGTGATACGTTATACTTTGTACGTTATACGTTATACGTTATACGTTATAACATTATACGATATACGTTATAGCATTACATGTTACGCGTTATACGTTATACGTTATACGTTATACGTTGTACGTTATACGTTTATACGTTATACGTATACGTTATTCGTTTTACGTTATTCGTTATACGTTTACCGTTTACGTATACGTTATACGTTATACGTTTACGTTATACGTTATACATTATACGTTATTACGATATACGTTATACGTTATGCGTTATGCGTTATACGTTATACGTGTATACGTCATAGGTTATACGTTATACGTTATGCGTTATATACGTATATACATTATACGTTATTACGATATACGTTATACGTTATGCGTTATGCGTTCTTCGTTGCACGTTATCCGTTATTCGGTATGCGTTATAAACGTTATACGTTATACGTTATACGTTATACGTTATACGTTATACTTTATACGTTATACGTTATACGTTATACGTTATACGTTATACGTTATACGTTATACGTTACACGTTATACGTTCATAGGTTATACGTTATACGTTCTACGTTATACGTTATACGTTATACGTTATACGTTATCTCGTGTACGTTATACGTTATACGTTATACGTTTATACGTTATACGTTGTACGTTATACCGTTATACGTTATACGTTATACGTTATACGTATATACGTTTATACGTTGTACGTTATACGTTATACGTTATACGTTATACGTTATACGTTATACGTTATACGTTATACGTTATACGTTATACGTTATACGTTATAACGTTATACCGTTATATCGTATATACGTTATACGTTATACGTATATACGTTATACGTATACGTATACGTTATTACGGTTTATTCGTAATGCGTTACACGTGATACGTTATACTTTGTACGTTATACGTTGTAGTCGATATACGTTATACATTATACGTTATACGTTACACATTACATGTTACGCGTTATACGTTATACGTTATACGTTATACGTTGTATACGTTATAGTCGTTATACGTGTATACGGTATAACGTTAATTCGTTTTACGTTATTCGTTATACGTTATACGTTATTACGTTATACGTTATACGTTATACGTATATACGTTATACGTTATACATTATACGTTATAACGATATACGTTATACGTTATTGCGTTATGCGTTATACCGTTATACGTTATACGTCATAGGTTATACGTTATACGTTATGCGTTATACGTTATACATTATACGTTATACGATATACGTTATACGTTATGCGTTATGCGTTCTTCGTTGCACGTTATCCGTTATGCGGTATGCGTTATACGTTATATCGTTATACGTTATACGTTATACGTTATACTTTATACGTTTATACGTTATACGTTATACGTTATACGTTTATACGTTATACGTTATACGTTACACGTTATACGTCATAGGTTATACGTTATACGTTCTACGTTATACGTTATACCGTTATAACGTTATACGTTATACGTTGTACGTTATACGTTATACCGTTATAACGTTATACGTTATACGTTGTACGTTATACGTTATACGTTATTACGTTATACGTTATACGTTATACGTTATACGTTGTACGTTATACGTTATACGTTATACGTTATACGTTATACGTTATACGTTATACGTTATACGTTATACGTTATACGTTATACGTTATTACGTTATACGTTATACGTTATACGTTATACGTTATACGTTATACGTTATACGTTATACGTTATACGTTATACGTTATACGTTATACGTTATACGTTATACGTTATACGTTAATACGTTATACGTTATACGTTATACGTTATTACGTTATACGTTAATACGTTATACGTTATACGTTATACGTTATACGTTATTCGTAATGCGTTACACGTGATACGTTATACTTTGTACGTTATACGTTATTACGTTATACGTTATACATTATACGTTATACGTTATACATTACATGTTACGGCCGTTACTTACGTTATACGTTATAACGTTATACGTTGTACGATATACGTTATACGTTATACGTTATACGTTATTCGTTTTACGTTATTCGTTATACGTTATACGTTATACGTTATACGTTATACGTTATAACGTTATACGTTATACGTTATACATTATACGTTATACGATATACGTTATACGTTATGCGTTATGCGTTATACGTTATACGTTATACGTCATAGGTTTATACGTTATAGCGTTATGCGTTATACGTTATACATTATACGTTATACGATATACGTTATACGTTATGCGTTATGCGTTCTTCGTTGCTCCGTTATCCGTTATTCGGTATGCGTTATACGTTATACGTATATACGTTATACGTTATACTTTATACGTTATACGTTAGTACGTTATACGTTATACGTTATACGTTATACGTTATACGTTATACGTTACACGTTATTACGTCATAGGTTATACGTTATTACGTTCTAGTACGTTATACGTTATACGTTATACGTTATACGTTATACGTTATATACGTTGTACGTTATACGTTATACGTTATACGTTATACGTTTATACGTTGTACGTTATCCGTTATACGTTATACCGTTATACGTTATACGTTATACGTTATACGTTATACGTTATACGTTAATTACGTTATACGTTATACGTTATACGTTATACGTATACGTTATACGTTATACGTTATACGTTATACGTTATACGTTATACGTTATACGTTATACGTTATACGTTATACGTTATACGTTATACGTTATCCGTTATACGTTATACGTTATACGTTTATACGTTATACGTTATACGTTATACGTTATACGTTATACGTTATACGTTATACGTTATACGTATACGTTATACGTTATACGTTATAACGTTATACGTTATACGTTATACGTTATACGTTATACGTTATACGTTATACGTTATACGTTATACGCTATACGTTAAACGCTATACGTTATACGTTATACGTTATACGTTATACGTTATACGTTATACGTTATACGTTGTACGTTATACGTTATACGTTATACGTTATACGTTATACTTTATACGTTATACGTTATACGTTATACGTTATTCGTAATACGTTATACGTGATACGTTATACGTTGTACGTTATAACGTTATACGTTATACGTTATACGCTGTACATTATACGTTATACGTTATACATTACATGTTATACGTTATACGTTATACGTTAAACGTTATACGTTATACGTTATACGTTATACGTTATTCGTTTTACGTTATTCGTTATACGTTATACGTTATACGATATACGTTATACGTTATACGTTATACGTTATTCGTTTTACGTTATTCGTTATACGTTATACGTTATACGTTTATACGTTATACGTTATACGTTATACGTTATACGTTATACGTTATACGTTATACGTTATACGTTATACGTTATACTTTATACGTTATAGGTGTTACGTTATACGTTATACGATATACGTTATACGTTATACGTTATGCGTTATACGTTATGCGTTATACGTTATGCGTTATACGTTATACGTTATACGTTATACGTTATACGTTATACGTTATACGTTTACGTTATACGTTTATACGTTATACGTTATACGTTATACGTTATACGTTATACGTTTATACGTTATACGTTATACGTTATACGTCATACGTTATACGTTTATACGTTATCTACGTTATACGATTGTACGTTATACGTTTATAAGTTGTACGTTATACGGTATACGTTGTACGTTATTCGTTATACGTACTTCGTTACAACGTTATACGTTATACGTCATACGTTATAACGTTTTACGATATACGATATACGTTATACGTTATACGATATACGTTATACATTATACTTTATACGTTATAGGGGTTACGTTTTACGTTATATCGTTATACGTTATTCGTAATGCGTTACACGTGATACGTTATACTTTGTACGGTTATACGTTATACGTTATACGTTATACATTATACGTTATACGTATATACATTACATGTTACGCGTTATACGTTATACGTTATACGTTATACGTTGTACGTTATACGTTATACGTTATACGTTATACGTTATACGTTATTACGTTATACGTTATAACGCTATACGTTATACGTTATACGTTATACGTTATACCGTTATACGTTATACGTTATACGTTATACCTTGTACGTTATACGTTATACCGTTATACGTTATACGTTTACCTTTATACGTTATAGGTGTTACGTTATACGTTATCGTTATAAACGTTATACGTTATACGTTATACGTATACGTATACGTTACGTTATACGCTGTACATTATACGTTATACGTTATACATTACATGTCTATACGTTATACGTTATAACTGTTATACGTTATACGTTATACGTTATACGTTATACGTTATTCGTTTTACGTTATCGTTATACGTTATACACGTTATACGTTATACGTTATACGTTATACGTTATACGTTATACGTTATACGTTATACGTTATACGTTATACGTTATACGTTATACGTTATACGTTATACGTTATACGTCATACGTTATACGTTATACGTTATACGTTATACGTTGTACGTTATACGTTATAAGTTGTACGTTATACGGTATACGTTGTACGTTATTCGTTATACGTACTTCGTTACACGTTATACGTTATACGTTATACGTTATACGTTTTACGATATACGATATACGTTATACGTTATACGATATACGTTATACGTTATACTTTATACGTTATAGGGGTTACGTTTTACGTTATACGTTATACGTTATTCGTAATGCGTTACACGTGATACGTTATACTTTGTACGTTATACGTTATACGTTATACGTTATACATTATACGTTATACGTTATACATTACATGTTACGCGTTATACGTTATACGTTATACGTTATACGTTGTACGTTATACGTTATACGTTATACGTTATACGTTATACGTTATACGCTGTACATTATACGTTATACGTTATACATTACATGTTATACGTTATACGTTATACGTTATACGTTATACGTTATACGTTATACGTTATACGTTATTCGTTTTACGTTATTCGTTATACGTTATACGTTATACGTTATACGTTATACGTTATACGTTATACGTTATTCGTTTTACGTTATTCGTTATACGTTATACGTTATACGTTATACGTTATACGTTATACGTTATACGTTATTCGTTTTACGTTATTCGTTATACGTTATACGTTATACGTTATACGTTATACGTTATACGTTATACGTTATACGTTATACGTTATACGTTATACGTTATACGTTATACGTTATACGTTATACGTTATACGTTATACGTTATACGTTATACGTCATACGTTGTACGTTATACGTTATACGTTATACGTTGTACGTTATACGTTATAAGTTGTACGTTATACGGTATACGTTGTACGTTATTCGTTATACGTACTTCGTTACACGTTATACGTTATACGTTATACGTTATACGTTTTACGATATACGATATACGTTATACGTTATACGATATACGTTATACGTTATACTTTATACGTTATAGGGGTTACGTTTTACGTTATACGTTATACGTTATTCGTAATGCGTTACACGTGATACGTTATACTTTGTACGTTATACGTTATACGTTATACGTTATACATTATACGTTATACGTTATACATTACATGTTACGCGTTATACGTTATACGTTATACGTTATACGTTGTACGTTATACGTTATACGTTATACGTTATACGTTATACGTTATACGTTATACGTTATACGCTATACGTTATACGTTATACGTTATACGTTATACGTTATACGTTATACGTTATACGTTATACGTTATACGTTGTACGTTATACGTTATACGTTATACGTTATACGTTATACTTTATACGTTATAGGTGTTACGTTATACGTTATACGTTATACGTTATTCGTAATACGTTATACGTGATACGTTATACGTTGTACGTTATACGTTATACGTTATACGTTATACGCTGTACATTATACGTTATACGTTATACATTACATGTTATACGTTATACGTTATACGTTATACGTTATACGTTATACGTTATACGTTATACGTTATACGTTATTCGTTTTACGTTATTCGTTATACGTTATACGTTATACGTTATACGTTATACGTTATACGTTATACGTTATTCGTTTTACGTTATTCGTTATACGTTATACGTTATACGTTATACGTTATACGTTATACGTTATACGTTATACGTTATACGTTATACGTTATACGTTATACGTTATACGTTATACTTTATACGTTATAGGTGTTACGTTATACGTTATACGTTATACGTTATACGTTATGCGTTATACGTTATGCGTTATACGTTATGCGTTATACGTTATACGTTATACGTTATACGTTATACGTTATACGTTATACGTTATACGTTATACGTTATACGTTATACGTTATACGTTATACGTTATACGTTATACGTTATACGTTATACGTTATACGTTATCCGTTATACGTTATACGTTATACGTTGTACGTTATACGTTATAAGTTGCACGTTATACGATATACGTTATACGTTATTCTTTATACGTTCTTCGTTACACGTTATACGTTATACGTTATACGTTATACGTTTTACGTTATTCGTTATACGTTATACGTTATACGTTATACGTTGTACGTTATACGTTATAAGTTGCACGTTATACGATATACGTTATACGTTATTCTTTATACGTTCTTCGTTACACGTTATACGTTATACGTTATACGTTATACGTTATACGTTATACGTTATACGTTATACTTTATACGTTATAGGTGTTACGTTATACGTTATACGTTATACGTTATACGTTATACGTTATGCGTTATACGTTATGCGTTATACGTTATGCGTTATACGTTATACGTTATACGTTATACGTTATACGTTATACGTTATACGTTATACGTTATACGTTATACGTTATACGTTATACGTTATACGTTATACGTTATACGTTATACGTTATACGTTATACGTTATCCGTTATACGTTATACGTTATACGTTGTACGTTATACGTTATAAGTTGCACGTTATACGATATACGTTATACGTTATTCTTTATACGTTCTTCGTTACACGTTATACGTTATACGTTATACGTTATACGTTTTACGTTATTCGTTATACGTTATACGTTATACGTTATACGTTGTACGTTATACGTTATAAGTTGCACGTTATACGATATACGTTATACGTTATTCTTTATACGTTCTTCGTTACACGTTATACGTTATACGTTATACGTTATACGTTTTACGTTATTCGTTATACGTTATACGTTATACGATATACGTTATACGTTTTACGTTATACGTTATGCGTTATACGTTATACGATATTCGTTATACGTTATACGTTATTAGTTATACGTTATACGTTATACGTTATACGTTATACGTCATAGGTTATACGCTATACGTTATGCGTTATACGTTATACATTATACGTTATACGATATACGTTATACGTTATGCGTTATGCGTTCTTCGTTGCACGTTATCCGTTATTCGGTATGCGTTATACGTTATACGTTATACGTTATACGTTATACTTTATACGTTATACGTTATACGTTATACGTTATACGTTATACGTTATACGTTATACGTTATACGTCATAGGTTATGCGTTATACGTTATACGTTATACGTTATACGTTATACGTTATACGTTATACGTTATACGTTATACGTTATACGTTATACGTTATACGTTATACGTTATACGTTATACGTTATACGTTATACGTTATACGTTATACGTTATACGTTATACGTTATCCGTTATACGTTATACGTTATACGTTGTACGTTATACGTTATAAGTTGCACGTTATACGATATACGTTATACGTTATTCTTTATACGTTCTTCGTTACACGTTATACGTTATACGTTATACGTTATACGTTTTACGTTATTCGTTATACGTTATACGTTATACGATATACGTTATACGTTTTACGTTATACGTTATGCGTTATACGTTATACGATATTCGTTATACGTTATACGTTATTAGTTATACGTTATACGTTATACGTTATACGTTATACGTCATAGGTTATACGCTATACGTTATGCGTTATACGTTATACATTATACGTTATACGATATACGTTATACGTTATGCGTTATGCGTTCTTCGTTGCACGTAATCCGTTATTCGGTATGCGTTATACGTTATACGTTATACGTTATACGTTATACTTTATACGTTATACGTTATACGTTATACGTTATACGTTATACGTTATACGTTATACGTTATACGTCATAGGTTATACGTTATACATTATACGTTATGAGTTATACGTTATACGCTATACGTTATACGTTATACGTTATACGTTGTACGTTATACGTTATACGTTATACGTTATACGTTATACGTTGTACGTTATACGTTATACGTTATACGTTATACGTTATACGTTATACGTTATACGTTATACGTTATACGTTATACGTTATACGTTATACGTTATACGTTATACGTTATACGTTATACGTTATACGTTACACGTTATACGTCATAGGTTATACGTTATACGTTATACGTTATACGTTATACGTTATACGTCATAGGTTATACGTTATACATTATACGTTATGAGTTATACGTTATACGCTATACGTTATACGTTATACGTTATACGTTATACGTTATACGTTATACGTTATACGTTATACGTTATACGTTATACGTTATACGTTGTACGTTATACGTTATACGTTATACGTTATACGTTATACGTTATACGTTATACGTTATACGTTATACGTTATACGTTATACGTTATACGTTATACGTTATACGTTATACGTTATACGTCATAGGTTATACGTTATGCATTATACGTTATGAGTTATACGTTATACGCTATACGTTATACGTTATACGTTATACGTTATACGTTATACGTTATACGTTTTACGTTATTCGTTATACGTTATTCGTTATACGATATACGTTATACGTTATACGTTATACGTTATACGTTATACGTTATACTTTATACGTTATAGGTGTTACGTTATACGTTATACGTTATACGTTATACGTTATACGTTCTACGTTATACGTTATACGTTATACGTTATACGTTATACGTTATACGTTATACGTTATACGTTATACGTTATACGTTATACGTTATACGTTATACGTTATACGTTATACGTTATACGTTATACGTTATACATTATACGTTATACGATATACGTTATACGTTATGCGTTATGCGTTCTTCGTTGAACGTTATACGTTATACGTTATACGTTATACGTTATACGTTATACGTTATACGTTATACGTTATACGTTATACGTTATACGTTATTAGTTATACGTTATACGTTATACGTTATACGTTATACGTTATACGTCATAGGTTATATGCTATACGTTATGCGTTATACGTTATACATTATACGTTATACGATATACGTTATACGTTATGCGCTATGCGTTCTTCGTTGCACGTTATCCGTTATTCGGTATGCGTTATACGTTATACGTTATACGTTATACGTTATACGTCATAGGTTATACGTTATACATTATACGTTATGCGTTATACGTTATACGTTATACGTTATACGTTATACGTTATACGTTATACGTTATACGTTATACGTTCTACGTTATACGTTATACGTTATACGTTATACGTTATACGTTGTACGTTATACGTTATACGTTATACGTTATACGTTATACGTTGTACGTTATACGTTATACGTTATACGTTATACGTTATACGTTATACGTTATACGTTATACGTTATACGTTATACGTTATACGTTATACGTTATACGTTATACGTTATACGTTATACGTTACACGTTATACGTCATAGGTTATACGTTATACGTTATACGTTATACGTTATACGTTATACGTCATAGGTTATACGTTATACATTATACGTTATGAGTTATACGTTATACGCTATACGTTATACGTTATACATTATACGTTATGAGTTATACGTTATACGCTATACGTTATACGTTATACGTTATACGTTATACGTTATACGTTATACGTTATACGTTATACGTTATACGTTATACGTTATACGTTGTACGTTGTACGTTATACGTTATACGTTATACGTTATACGTTATACGTTATACGTTATACGTTATACGTTATACGTTATACGTTATACGTTATACGTTATACGTTATACGTTATACGTTATACGTTATACGTTATACGTCATAGGTTATACGTTATGCATTATACGTTATGAGTTATACGTTATACGCTATACGTTATACGTTATACGTTATACGTTATACGTTATACGTTATACGTTTTACGTTATTCGTTATACGTTATTCGTTATACGATATACGTTATACGTTATACGTTATACGTTATACGTTATACGTTATACGTTATACTTTATACGTTATAGGTGTTACGTTATACGTTATACGTTATACGTTATTCGTTATACGTTATACGCGATACGTTATACGTTGTACGTTATACGTTATACGTTATACGTTATACGCTATACATTATACGTTATGCGTTATACATTACATGTTATACGTTATACGTTATACATTATACGTTATACGTTATACGTTATACGTTTTACGTTATTCGGTATACGTTATACGTTATACGTTATACGTTATACGTTATACGTTATACGTTATACGTTATACGTTATACGTTATACGTTATACGTTATACGTTATACGTTATTAGTTATACGTTATACGTTATACGTTATACGTTATACGTCATAGGTTATATGCTATACGTTATGCGTTATACGTTATACATTATACGTTATACGATATACGTTATACGTTATACGTTATTCTTTATACGTTCTTCGTTACACGTTATACGTTATACGTTATACGTTATACGTTTTACGTTATTCGTTATACGTTATACGTTATACGATATACGTTATACGTTTTACGTTATACGTTATGCGTTATACGTTATACGATATTCGTTATACGTTATACGTTATTAGTTATACGTTATACGTTGTACGTTGTACGTTATACGTTATACGTTATACGTTATACGTTATACGTTATACGTTATACGTTATACGTTATACGTTATACGTTATACGTTATACGTTACACGTTATACGTTATACGTTATACGTTATACGTTTTACGTTATTCGTTATACGTTATACGTTATACGTTATACGTTGTACGTTATACGTTATAAGTTGCACGTTATACGATATACGTTATACGTTATTCTTTATACGTTCTTCGTTACACGTTATACGTTATACGTTATACGTTATACGTTTTACGTTATTCGTTATACGTTATACGTTATACGATATACGTTATACGTTTTACGTTATACGTTATGCGTTATACGTTATACGATATTCGTTATACGTTATACGTTATTAGTTATACGTTATACGTTATACGTTATACGTTATACGTCATAGGTTATACGCTATACGTTATGCGTTATACGTTATACATTATACGTTATACGATATACGTTATACGTTATGCGTTATGCGTTCTTCGTTGCACGTTATCCGTTATTCGGTATGCGTTATACGTTATACGTTATACGTTATACGTTATACATCATACGTTAGACGTTATAGGTTATACGTAATACGTAATACGTTATACGTTATACGTTATAGGTTACACGTTATACGTTATACGTTATAGGTTATAAGTTATACGTTATACGTTATACGTTATACGTTATACGTTATACGGTATACGTTATACGTAATACGTTATAGGTTATACGTTATACGTTATACGTTATACGTTATACGTTATACGTTATACGTTATACGTTATACGTTATACGTTATACGTTATACGTTATACGTTATACGTTATGCGTTATTCGCTATACGTTATGCGTTATACGATATACGATATGAGTTATAGGATATATGTTATACGTTTTACGTTCTTCGTTATACGTTCTTCGTTACACGTTATACGTTATACGTTATACGTTATACGTTATACGTTATACGTTATACGTTATACGTAATATGTAATACGTCATATGTTTTACGTTATACGTTATACGTTATACGTTATACGTTATACGTTATACGTTATACGTTATACGTTATAGGTTATACGTTATACGTTATACGTTATACGTTATACGTTATACGTTATACGTTATGCGTTATTCGCTATACGTTATGCGTTATACGATATACGTTATGCGTTATAGGATATATGTTATACGTTTTACGTTCTTCGTTATACATTCTTCGTTACACGTTATACGTTATACGTTATACGTTATACGTTACACGTTATACGTTATACGTTATACGTTATACGTTATACGTTATACGTTATACGTTATGCGTTATACGTTATACGTTATACGTTATACGTTATACGTTATACGTTATACGTTATACGTTATACGTTATACGTTATACGTTATACCCTATACGTTATACGTTATACGTTATACGTTATACGTTATACGTTATACGTTATACGTTATACGTTATACGTTATACGTTATACGTTATACGTTATACGTTATACGTTATACGTTATACGTTATACGTTATACGTTATACGTTATACGTTATACGTTATACGTTATACGTTATACGTTATACGTTATACGTTATACGTTATACGTTATACGTTATACGTTATACGTTATACGTTATACGTTATACGTCATACGTTATACGTTATACGTTATAGGTTATACGTTATACGTTATACGTTATACGTTATACGTTATACGTTATACGTTATACGTTATACGTTATGCGTTATTCGCTATACGTTATGCGTTATACGATATACGTTATGCGTTATAGGATATATGTTATACGTTTTACGTTATACGTTATACGTTATACGTTATACGTTATACGTTATTGGTTATACGTAATACGTTATACGTTATACGTTACACGTCATACGTTATACGTTATAGGTTATACGTTATACGTTATACGTTATACGTTATACGATATACGTTATACGTTATGCGTTATTCGCTATACGTTATGCGTTATACGATATACGTTATGCGTTATAGGATATATGTTATACGTTTTATGTTCTTCGTTATACGTTCTTCGTTACACGTTATACGTTATACGTTATACGTTATACGTTATACGTTATACGTTATACGGTATACGTTATACGTTATACGTTATACGTTATACGTTATACGTTATACGTTATACGTTATACGTTATACGTTATACGTTATACGTTATACGTTATACGTTATACGTTATACGTTATACGTTATACGTTATACGTTATACGTCATACGTTATACGTTATACGTTATGGGTTATACGTTATACGTTATACGTTATACGTTATACGTTATACGTTATACGTTATACGTTATACGTTATGCGTTATTCGCTATACGTTATGCGTTATACGATATACGTTATGCGTTATAGGATATATGTTATACGTTTTACGTTCTTCGTTATACGTTCTTCGTTACACGCTATACGTTATACGTTATACGTTATACGTTATACGTTATACGTTATACGTTATACGTTATACGTTATACGTTATACGTTATACGTTATACGTTATACGTTATACGTTATACGTTATACGTTATACGTTATACGTTATACGTTATACGTTATACGTTATACGTTATACGTTATACGTTATACGTCATACGTTATACGATATACGTTATACGTTATACGTTACACGTCATACGATATACGTTATACGTTATACGTTATACGTTATACGTTATACGTTATACGTTATACGTTATACGTTATACGTTATACGTTATGCGTTATTCGCTATACGTTATGCGTTATACGATATACGTTATGCGTTATAGGATATATGTTATACGTTTTACGTTCTTCGTTATACGTTCTTCGTTACACGTTATACGTTATACGTTATACGTTATACGTTATACGTTATACGTTATACGTTATACGTTATACGTTATACGTTATACCTTATACGTTATACATTATACGTTATACGTTATACGTTATACGTTATACGTTATACGTTATACGTTATACGTTATACGTTATACGTTATACGTTATACGTTATACGTTATACGTTATGCGTTATTCGCTATACGTTATGCGTTATACGATATACGTTATGCGTTATAGGATATATGTTATACGTTTTACGTTCTTCGTTATACGTTCTTCGTTACACGTTATACGTTATACGTTATACGTTATACGTTACACGTTATACGTTATACGTTATACGTTATACGTTATACGTTATACGTTATACGTTATACGTTATACGTTATACGTTATACGTTATACGTTATACGTTATACGTTATACGTTATACGTTATACGTTATACGTTATACGTTATACGTTATACGTTATACGTTATACGTTATACGTTATACGTTATACGTTATGCGTTATTCGCTATACGTTATGCGTTATACGATATACGTTATGAGTTATAGGATATATGTTATACGTTTTACGTTCTTCGTTATACGTTCTTCGTTACACGTTATACGTTATACGTTATACGTTATACGTTATACGTTATACGTTATACGTTATACGTTATACGTTATACGTTATACGTTATACGTTATACGAAATACGTTATACGTTATACGTTATACGTTATACGTTATACGTTATACGTTATACGTTATACGTTATACGTTATACGTTATACGTTATACGTTATACGTTATACGTTATACGTTATACGTTATACGTTATACGTTATACGTTATACGTTATACGTTATACGTTATACGTTATACGTTATACGTTATACGTTATACGTTATACGTTATACGTTATACGTTATACGTTATACGTTATACGTTATACGTTATACGTTATACGTTATACGTTATACGTTATACGTTATACGTTATACGTTATACGTTATACGTTATACGTTATACGTTATACGTTACACGTTATACGTTATACGTTACACGTTATACGTTATACGTTATACGAAATACGTTATGCGTTATACTTTATGCGTTATACGTTATGCGTTATACGTTATGCGTTATACGTTATGCGTTATACGTTATGCGTTATACGTTATACTTTATACGTTATACGTTATACGTTATACGTTATACGTTATACGTTATACGTTATACGTTATACGTTATACGTTATACGTTATACGTTATACGTTATGCGTTATTCGCTATACGTTATGCGTTATACGATATACGTTATGAGTTATAGGATATATGTTATACGTTTTACGTTCTTCGTTATACGTTCTTCGTTACACGTTATACGTTATACGTTATACGTTATACGTTATACGTTATACGTTATACGTTATACGTAATATGTAATACGTCATATGTTTTAAGTTATACGTTATACGTTATACGTTATACGTTATACGTTATACGTTATACGTTATACCTTATACGTTATACGTTATACGTTATACGTTATACGTTATACGTTATACGTTACACGTTATACGTTATACGTTATACGTTATACGTTATACGTTATACGTTATACGTTAAACGTTATACGTTATACGTTATACGTTATACGTTATACGTTATACGTTATACGTTATACGTTATACGTTATACGTTATACGTTATACGTTATACGTAATACGTTATACGTTATACGTTATACGTTATACGTTATACGTTATACGTTATACGTCATACGTTATTCGATATACGTTATACGTTATACGTTACACGTCATACGATATACGTTATACGTTATAGGTTATACGTTATACGTTATACGTTATACGTTATACGTTATACGTTATACGTTATGCGTTATACGCTATACGTTATGCGTTATACGATATACGTTATGCGTTATAGGATATATGTTATACGTTTTACGTTCTTCGTTATACGTTCTTCGTTACACGTTATACGTTATACGTTATACGTTATACGTTATACGTTATACGTCATACGTTATACGTTATACGTTATACGTTATACGTTATACGTTATACGTTATACGTTAAACGTTATACGTTATACGTTATACGTTATACGTTATACGTTGCACGTTATACGTTATACGATATACGTTATAAGTTATACGTTATACGTTATACGTTATACGTTATACGTTATACGTTATACGTTATACGTTATACGTTATACGTTATGCGTTATACGCTATACTTTATGCGTTACAGGATATACGTTATACGTTACACGTTATACGTTATACGTTATACGTTATACGTTATACGTTATGCGTTATACGTTATGCGTTATACGTTATACGTTATACGTTATGCGTTGTACGTTATACGTTATACGTTATACGTTATACGTTATTCGTTATACGTTATACGTTATACGTCATACGTTATACGTTATACGTTATACGTTATACGTTATACGTTATACGTTAAACGTTATACGTTATACGTTATACGTTATGCGTTATACGCTATACTTTATGCGTTACAGGATATACGTTATACGTTACACGTTATACGTTATACGTTATACGTTATACGTTATACGTTATGCGTTATACGTTATGCGTTATACGTTATACGTTATACGTTATACGTTGCACGTTATACGTTATACGATATACGTTATAAGTTATACGTTATACGTTATACGTTATACGTTATACGTTATACGTTATACGTTATACGTTATACGTTATACGTTATACGTTATACGTTATACGTTATACGTTATACGTTATACGTTATACGTTATACGTTACACGTTATACGTTATACGTTATACGTTATACGTTATACGTTATACGTTATACGTTATACGTTATACGTTATACGTTATACGTTATACGTTATACGTTATACGTTATACGTTATACGTTATACGTTATACGTTATACGTTATACGTTATACGTTATACGTTATACGTTATACGTTATACGTTTTACGTTTTACGTTATACGTTATACGTTATACGTTATACGTTATACGTTATACGTTATACGTTATACGTTATACGTTATACGTTATACGTTATACGTTATACGTTATACGTTATACGTTATACGTTATTCGTTATACATTATACGTTATACGTTATACGTTATACGTTACTCGTTATGCGTAATATGTAATACGTTTTACGTTTTACGGTATTCGTCATACGTTATACGTTATACGTTATACGTTATACGTTATACGTTATACGTTATACGTTATACGTTATACGTTATGCGTTATACGCTATACTTTATGCGTTACAGGATATACGTTATACGTTACACGTTATACGTTATACGTTATACGTTATACGTTATACGTTATGCGTTATACGTTATGCGTTATACGTTATACGTTATACGTTATGCGTTGTACGTTATACGTTATACGTTATACGTTATACGTTATTCGTTATACGTTATACGTTACACGTTATACGTTATACGTTATACGTTATGCGTTATAGGATATACGTTATACGTTATACGTTATACGTTATACGTTATACGTTATACGTTATACGTTATACGTTATACGTTATACGTTATACGTTATACGTTATACGTTATACGTTATACGTTATACGTTATACGTTATACGTTATACGTTATACGTTATACGTTATACGTTATACGTTATACGTTATACGTTATACCTTATACGTTATACGTTATACGTTATACGTTATACGTTATACGTTATACGTTATACGTTATACGTTATACGTTATACGTTATACGTTATACGTTATACGTTCTACGATATACGTTGTACGTTATACGTTATACGTTATACGTTATACGTTATTCGTTATACGCTATACGTTATACGTTATACGTTATACGTTATACGTTATACGTTATACGTTATACGTTATACGTTAAACGTTATACGTTATACGTTATACGTTATACGTTATACGTTATACGTTATACGTTATACGTTATACGTTATACGTTATACGTTATACGTTATACGTTATACGTTATACGTTATACGTTATACATTATACGTTATACGTTATACGTTATACGTTATACGTTAGACGTTATAGGTTATACGTAATACGTAATACGTTATACGTTATACGTTATACGTTGCACGTTATACGTTATACGATATACGTTATAAGTTATACGTTATACGTTATACGTTATACGTTATACGTTATACGTTATACGTTATACGTTATACGTTATGCGTTGTACGTTATACGTTATACGTTATACGTTATACGTTATTCGTTATACGTTATACGTTACACGTTATACGTTAGACGTTATAGGTTATACGTAATACGTAATACGTTATACGTTATACGTTATACGTTACACGTTATACGTTATACGTTATACGTTATACGTTATACGTTATACGTTATACGTTATACGTTATACGTTATACGTTATACGTTATACGTTATACGTTATACGTTATACGTTATACGTTATACGTTATACGTTATACGTTATACGTTATACGTTATACGTTATACGTTATACGTTATACGTTTTACGTTTTACGTTATACGTTATACGTTATACGTTATACGTTATACGTTATACGTTATACGTTATACGTTATACGTTATACGTTATACGTTATACGTTATACGTTATACGTTATACGTTATACGTTATTCGTTATACATTATACGTTATACGTTATACGTTATACGTTACTCGTTATGCGTAATATGTAATACGTTTTACGTTTTACGGTATTCGTCATACGTTATACGTTATACGTTATACGTTATACGTTATACGTTATACGTTATACGTTATACGTTATACGTTATGCGTTATACGCTATACTTTATGCGTTACAGGATATACGTTATACGTTACACGTTATACGTTATACGTTATACGTTATACGTTATACGTTATGCGTTATACGTTATGCGTTATACGTTATACGTTATACGTTATGCGTTGTACGTTATACGTTATACGTTATACGTTATACGTTATTCGTTATACGTTATACGTTACACGTTATACGTTATACGTTATACGTTATGCGTTATAGGATATACGTTATACGTTATACGTTATACGTTATACGTTATACGTTATACGTTATACGTTATACGTTATACGTTATACGTTATACGTTATACGTTATACGTTATACGTTATACGTTATACGTTATACGTTATACGTTATACGTTATACGTTATACGTTATACGTTATACGTTATACGTTATACCTTATACGTTATACGTTATACGTTATACGTTATACATTATACGTTATACGTTATACGTTATACGTTATACGTTATACGTTATACGTTATACGTTATACGATATACGTTGTACGTTATACGTTATACGTTATACGTTATACGTTATTCGTTATACGCTATACGTTATACGTTATACGTTATACGTTATACGTTATACGTTATACGTTATACGTTATACGTTAAACGTTATACGTTATACGTTATACGTTATACGTTATACGTTATACGTTATACGTTATACGTTATACGTTATACGTTATACGTTATACGTTATACGTTATACGTTATACGTTATACGTTATACGTTATACGTTATACATTATACGTTATACGTTATACGTTATACGTTATACGTTAGACGTTATAGGTTATACGTAATACGTAATACGTTATACGTTATACGTTATACGTTGCACGTTATACGTTATACGATATACTTTATAAGTTATACGTTATACGTTATACGTTATACGTTATACGTTATACGTTATACGTTATACGTTATACGTTATACGTTATACGTTATGCGTTATACGCTATACTTTATGCGTTACAGGATATACGTTATACGTTACACGTTATACGTTATACGTTATACGTTATACGTTATACGTTATGCGTTATACGTTATGCGTTATACGTTATACGTTATACGTTATGCGTTGTACGTTATACGTTATACGTTATACGTTATACGTTATTCGTTATACGTTATACGTTACACGTTATACGTTATACGTTATACGTTATGCGTTATAGGATATACGTTATACGTTATACGTTATACGTTATACGTTATACGTTATACGTTATACGTTATACGTTATACGTTATACGTTATACGTTATACGTTATACGTTATACGTTATACGTTATACGTTATACGTTATACGTTATACGTTATACGTTATACGTTATACCTTATACGTTATACGTTATACGTTATACGTTATACGTTATACGTTATACGTTATACGTTATACGTTATACGTTATACGTTATACGTTATACGATATACGTTGTACGTTATACGTTATACGTTATACGTTATACGTTATTCGTTATACGCTATACGTTATACGTTATACGTTATACGTTATACGTTATACGTTATACGTTATACGTTATACGTTAAACGTTATACGTTATACGTTATACGTTATACGTTATACGTTATACGTTATACGTTATACGTTATACGTTATACGTTATACGTTATACGTTATACGTTATACGTTATACGTTATACGTTATACATTATACGTTATACGTTATACGTTATACGTTATACGTTAGACGTTATAGGTTATACGTAATACGTAATACGTTATACGTTATACGTTATACGTTGCACGTTATACGTTATACGATATACGTTATAAGTTATACGCTATACGTTATACGTTATACGTTATACGTTATACGTTATACGTTATACGTTATACGTTATACGTTATACGTTATACGTTATACGTTATACGTTATACGTTATACGTTATACGTTATACGTTATACGTTATACGTTATACGTTATACGTTATACGTTATAAGTTATACGTTATACGTTAAACGTTATACGTTATACATTATGCGTTATACGCTATACGTAATGCGTTATAGGTCATACCTTATACGTGATACGTCATACGTTATACGTTATACGTGATACGTTATACGTTATACGTTATACGTTATACGTTGTACGTTATACGTTATATGTAATATGTAATACGTTATACGTTATACGCTATACGTTATACGTTACACGTTATACGTTATACATTACACGTTATACGTTATACGTTATGCGTTATACGTTATGCGTTATACGTTATACGTTATACGTTATACGTTATACGTTATACGTTATACGTTATACGTTATACGTTATACGTTATACGTTATACGTTGTACGTTACACGTTATACGTTATACGATATACGTTATACGTTATACGTTGTACGTTGTACGTTATACGTTTTACGTTATACGTTGTACGTTATACGTTATGCGTTATACGTTATACGTTGTACGTTATACGTTAAACGTTAGACGTTACATTTTATACGTTATACGTTGTACGCTATACGTTATACGTTATACGTTATACGTTATGCGTTATAGGATATACGTTATACGTGATACGTTGTACGTTATACGTTATACGCTATACGTTATACGTTACACGTTATACGTTACACGTTATACGTTATACGTTATACGTTATACGTTATACCTTGTACGTTATACGTTATACGTTATACGTTATACGTTATTCGTTATACGTTATACGTTATACGTTATACGTTATACGTTATACGTTATACGTTATACGTTATACGTTAAACGTTATACGTTATACGTTATACGTTATACGTTATACGTTATGCGTTATACGTTATGCGTTATACGTTATACGTTATACGTTATGCGTTGTACGTTATACGTTATACGTTATACGTTATACGTTATTCGTTATACGTTATACGTTACACGTTATACGTTATACGTTATACGTTATACGTTATACGTTATACGTTATACGTTATACGTTATACGTTATACGTCATACGTTATACGTTATACGTTATACGTTATACGTTATACGTTATACGTTATACGTTATACGTTATACGCTATACGTTATACGTTATACGTTACACGTTATACGTTATACGTTATACGTTATAAGTTATACGTTATACGTTATACGTTATACGTTATACGTTATACGTTATACGGTATACGTTATACGTTATACGTTATACGTTATACGTTATACGTTATACGTTATACGTTATACGTTATACGTTATACGTTAAACGTTATACGTTATACGTTATACGTGATACGTTATTCGCTATACGTTATACGTTGTACGTTATGCGTTATACGTTATGCGTTATACGTTATACGTTATACGTTATACGTTGTGCGTTATACGTTATACGTTATACGTTATACGTTATTCGTTATACGTTATACGTTATACGTTATACGTTACACGTTATACGTTATACGTTATACGTTATACGTTATACGTTATACGTTATACGTTGTACGTTATACGTTATACGTTATACTATATACGTTATACGTTATACGTTGTACGTTGTACGTTATACGTTTTACGTTATACGTTGTACGTTATACGTTATGCGTTATACGTTATACGTTGTACGTTATACGTTAAACGTTAGACGTTACATTTTATACGTTATACGTTGTACGCTATACGTTATACGTTATACGTTATACGTTATGCGTTATAGGATATACGTTATACGTGATACGTTGTACGTTATACGTTATACGTTATACGTTATACGTTACACGTTATACGTTACACGTTATACGTTATACGTTATACGTTATACGTTATACCTTGTACGTTATACGTTATACGTTATACGTTATACGTTATTCGTTATACGTTATACGTTATACGTTATACCTTATACGTTATACGTTATACGTTATACGTTATACGTAATACGTTATACGTTATACGTTATACGTTGCACGTTATACGTTATACGATATACGTTATAAGTTATACGTTATACGTTATACGTTATACGTTATACGTTATGCGTTATACGTTATACGTTATACGTTATGCGTTGTAAGTTATACGTTATACGTTATACGTTATACGTTATTCGTTATACGTTATACGTTACACGTTATACGTTATACGTTATACGTTATGCGTTATAGGATATACGTTATACGTTATACGTTATACGTTATACGTTATACGTTATACGTTATACGTTATACGTTATACGTTATACGTTATACGTTATACGTTATACGTTATACGTTATACGTTATACGTTATACGTTATACGTTATACGTTATACGTTATACCTTATACGTTATACGTTATACGTTATACGTTATACGTAATACGTTATACGTTATACGTTATACGTTGCACGTTATACGTTATACGATATACGTTATAAGTTATACGTTATACGTTATACGTTATACGTTATACGTTATACGTTATACGTTATACGTTATACGTTATACGTTATACGTTATACGTTATACGTTATACGTTATACGTTATACGTTATACGTTATACGTTATACGTTATACGTTATAAGTTATACGTTATACGTTATACGTTATACGTTATACATTATGCGTTATACGCTATACGTAATGCGTTATAGGTCATACCTTATACGTGATACGTCATACGTTATACGTTATACGTGATACGTTATACGTTATACGTTATACGTTATACGTTGTACGTTATACGTTATATGTAATATGTAATACGTTATACGTTATACGCTATACGTTATACGTTACACGTTATACGTTATACATTACACGTTATACGTTATACGTTATGCGTTATACGTTATGCGTTATACGTTATACGTTATACGTTATACGTTATACGTTATACGTTATACGTTATACGTTATACGTTATACGTTATACGTTGTACGTTATACGTTATACGTTATACGATATACGTTATACGTTATACGTTGTACGTTGTACGTTATACGTTTTACGTTATACGTTGTACGTTATACGTTATGCGTTATACGTTATACGTTATACGTTACACGTTATACGTTACACGTTATACGTTATACGTTATACGTTATACGTTATACGTTACACGTTATACGTTACACGTTATACGTTATACGTTATACGTTATACGTTATACCTTGTACGTTATACGTTATACGTTATACGTTGTACGTTATTCGTTATACGTTATACGTTATACGTTATACGTTATACGTTATACGTTATACGTTATACGTTATACGTTAAACGTTATACGTTATACGTTATACGTTATACGTTGTACGTTATACGTTATATGTAATATGTAAGGCGTTATACGTTATACGTTATACGTTATACGTTATGCGTTATACGTTATACGTTATACGTTAAACGTTATACGTTATACGTTATGCGTTATACGTTATACGTTATACGTTATACGTTATGCGTTATACGTTATACGTTATACGTTATACGTTATACGTTATACGTTATGCGTTATACGCTATACGTTATGCGTTATAGGTCATACCTTATACGTGATACGTCATACGTTATACGTTATACGTGATACGTTATACGTTATACGTTATACGTTATAGGTGGTACGTTATACGTTATATGTAATATGTAATATGTTATACGTTATACGTTATGCGTTATACGTTATACGTTATACGTTATACGTCATACGTTATACGTTATACGTTATACGTTATTCGTTATACGTTATACGTAATACGTTATACGTTATGCATTATACGTTATACGTTATACGTTATACGTTATACGTTATACGTTATGCGTTATACGTTATACGTTATACGTTATACGTTATACGTTTTACGTTATACGTTATACGTTATACGTTATGCATTATACGTTATACGTTATACGTTATACGTTATACGTTATTCGTTTTACGTTGTACGTTATACGTTATACGTTATACGTTATACGTTATACGTTACTCGTTATACGTAATATGTAATACGTTTTACGTTATAAGTTATACGTTATACGTTATACGTTATTCGTTATACGTTATACGTTATACGTTATACGTTATACGTTATACGTTATACGTTATACGTTATACGTTATACGTTATACGTTATACGTTATACGTTATACGTTATACGTTGTACGTTATACGTTATATGTAATATGTAATACGATATACGTTATACGTTAAACGTTAGACGTTATACGTTATACGTTATACGTTGTACGTTATACTTTATATGTAATATGTAATACGTTATACGTTATACGCTGTACGTTATACGTTACACGTTATACGTTATACGTTATGCATCATACGTTATGCGTTATACGTTATACGTTATACGTTATACGTTATACGTTATACGTTATACGTTATACGTTATACGTTATACGTTGTACGTTATACGTTATATGTAATATGTAATACGTTATACGTTATACGTTATACGTTATACGTTATGCGTTATACGTTATACGTTATACGTTAAACGTTATACGTTATACGTTATGCGTTATACGTTATACGTTATACGTTATGCGTTATACGTTATACGTTATACGTTATACGTTATACGTTATACGTTATGCGTTATACGCTATACGTTATGCGTTATAGGTCATACCTTATACGTGATACGTCATACGTTATACGCTATACGTGATACGTGATACGTTATACGTTATACGTTATACGTTATAGGTGGTACGTTATACGTTATATGTAATATGTAATATGTTATACGTTATACGCTATACGTTATACGTTACACGTTGTACGTTATACGTTATGCGTTATACGTTATGCGTTATACGTTATACGTTATACGTTATACGTTATACGTTATACGTTATACGTTATACGTTATTCGTTATACGTTATATGTAATACGTTATACGTTATACGTTATACGTTATACGTTATACGTTATACGTTAAACGTTATACGTTAAACGTTATACGTTATACGTTATACGTTATACGATATACGTTATACGTTATACGTTATACGTTAGACGTTATAGGTTATACGTAATACGTAATACGTTTTACGTTATACGTTATACGTTACACGTTATACGTTATACGTTATACGTTATAAGTTATACGTTATACGTTATACGGTATACGTTATACGTTATACGTTGGACGTTACAGGTTAAACGTAATACGTTATACGTTATACGTTATGCGTTATACGTTATACGTTATACGTTATACGTTAGACGTTATAGGTTATACGTAATACGTAATACGTTTTACGTTATACGTTATACGTTACACGTTATACCTTATACGTTATACGTTAAAAGTTATACGTTATACGTTATACGGTATACGTTATACGTTATACGTTATACGTTATACGTTATACGTTATACGTTATACGTTATACGTTATACGTTATACGTTATACGTTATACGTTATACGTTATACGTTATACGTTATACGTTATACGTTATACGTTATACGTTATACGTTATACGTTATACGTTATACGTTATACGTTATACGTTATACGTTATACGTTATACGTTATACGTTATGCGTTATACGTTATACGTTATACGTTATACGTTATACGTTATACGTTATGCGTTATACGTTATACGTTATACGTTATACGTTATACGTTTTACGTTATACGTTATACGTTATACGTTATGCGTTATACGTTATACGTTATACGTTATACGTTATACGTTATTCGTTATACGTTATACGTTATACGTTATACGTTATACGTTATACGTTACTCGTTATACGTAATATGTAATACGTTTTACGTTATATGTTATACGTTATACGTTATACGTTATACGTTATACGTTATACGTTATACGTTATACGTTATACGTTATACGTTAAACGTTATTCGTTATACGTTATACGTTATACGTTATACGTTATACGTTATACGTTATACGTTATACGTTATACGTTATGCGTTATACGTTATGCGTTATACGTTATACGTTATACGTTATGCGTTGTACGTTATACGTTATACGTTATACGTTATACGTTATTCGTTATACGTTATACGTTACACGTTATACGTTATACGTTATACGTTATACGTTATACGTTATACGTTAAACGTTATACGTTATACGTTATACGTTATACGTTATACGTTATACGTTATACGTTATACGTTATACGTTATACGTTATACGTTATACGTTATACGTTATACGTTATACGTTATACGTTATACGTTATACGTTATACGTTATACGTTATACGTTATACGTTATACGTTATACGTTATACGTTATACGTTATACGTTATACGTTATACGTTATACGTTATACGTTATACGTTATACGTTATACGTTATACGTTATACGTTATACGTTTTACGTTTTACGTTATACGTTATACGTTATACGTTATACGTTATACGTTATACGTTATACGTTATACGTTATACGTTATACGTTATACGTTATACGTTATACGTTATACATTATACGTTATACGTTATACGTTATACGTTACTCGTTATGCGTAATATGTAATACGTTTTACGTTTTACGGTATTCGTCATACGTTATACGTTATACGTTATACGTTATACGTTATACGTTATACGTTATACGTTATACGTTATACGTTATACGTTATGCGTTATACGCTATACTTTATGCGTTACAGGATATACGTTATACGTTACACGTTATACGTTATACGTTATACGTTATACGTTATACGTTATGCGTTATACGTTATACGTTATACGTTATAGGTGGTACGTTATACGTTATATGTAATATGTAATATGTTATACGTTATACGCTATACGTTATACGTTACACGTTGTACGTTATACGTTATGCGTTATACGTTATGCGTTATACGTTATACGTTATACGTTATACGTTATACGTTATACGTTATACGTTATACGTTATTCGTTATACGTTATACGTAATACGTTATACGTTATACGTTATACGTTATACGTTATACGTTATACGTTAAACGTTATACGTTAAACGTTATACGTTATACGTTATACGTTATACGATATACGTTATACGTTATACGTTATACGTTAGACGTTATAGGTTATACGTAATACGTAATACGTTGTACGTTATACGTTATACGTTATACGATATACGTTATACGTTATACGTTGTACGTTGTACGTTATACGTTTTACGTTATACGTTGTACGTTATACGTTATGCGTTATACGTTATACGTTGTACGTTATACGTTAAACGTTAGACGTTACATTTTATACGTTATACGTTGTACGCTATACGTTATACGTTATACGTTATACGTTATGCGTTATAGGATATACGTTATACGTGATACGTTGTACGTTATACGTTATACGTTATACGTTATACGTTACACGTTATACGTTACACGTTATACGTTATACGTTATACGTTATACGTTATACCTTGTACGTTATACGTTATACGTTATACGTTATACGTTATTCGTTATACGTTATACGTTATACGTTATACGTTATACGTTATACGTTATACGTTATACGTTAAACGTTATACGTTATACGTTATACGTTATACGTTATACGTTATACGTTATACGTTGTACGTTATACGTTATATGTAATATGTAATGCGTTATACGTTATACGTTATACGTTATACGTTATGCGTTATACGTTATACGTTATACGTTAAACGTTATACGTTATACGTTATGCGTTATACGTTATACGTTATACGTTATGCGTTATACGTTATACGTTATACGTTATACGTTATACGTTATACGTTATGCGTTATACGCTATACGTTATGCGTTATAGGTCATACCTTATACGTGATACGTCATACGTTATACGTTATACGTGATACGTTATACGTTATACGTTATACGTTATAGGTGGTACGTTATACGTTATATGTAATATGTAATATGTTATACGTTATACGTTATGCGTTATACGTTATACGTTATACGTTATACGTTATACGTTATACGTTATACGTTATACGTTATACGTTATACGTTATTCGTTATACGTTATACGTAATACGTTATACGTTATGCATTATACGTTATTCGTTATACGTTATACGTTATACGTTATACGTTATGCGTTATACGTTATACGTTATACGTTATACGTTATACGTTTTACGTTATACGTTATACGTTATACGTTATGCATTATACGTTATACGTTATACGTTATACGTTATACGTTATTCGTTATACGTTATACGTTATACGTTATACGTTATACGTTATACGTTATACGTTACTCGTTATACGTAATATGTAATACGTTTTACGTTATAAGTTATACGTTATACGTTATACGTTATACGTTATACGTTATACGTTATACGTTATACGTTATACGTTATACGTTATACGTTATACGTTATACGTTATACGTTATACGTTATACGTTATACGTTGTACGTTATACGTTATATGTAATATGTAATACGATATACGTTATACGATATACGTTATACGTTAAACGTTAGACGTTATACGTTATACGTTATACGTTGTACGTTATACTTTATATGTAATATGTAATACGTTATACGTTATACGCTGTACGTTATACGTTACACGTTATACGTTATACGTTATGCATCATACGTTATGCGTTATACGTTATACGTTATACGTTATACGTTATACGTTATACGTTATACGTTATACGTTATACGTTATACGTTGTACGTTATACGTTATATGTAATATGTAATACGTTATACGTTATACGTTATACGTTATACGTTATGCGTTATACGTTATACGTTATACGTTAAACGTTATACGTTATACGTTATGCGTTATACGTTATACGTTATACGTTATGCGTTATACGTTATACGTTATACGTTATACGATATACGTTATACGTTATACGTTATACGTTATACGTTATACGTTGTACGTTATACGTTATATGTAATATGTAATACGTTATACGTTATACGTTATACGTTATACGTTATGCGTTATACGTTATACGTTATACGTTAAACGTTATACGTTATACGTTATGCGTTATACGTTATACGTTATACGTTATGCGTTATACGTTATACGTTATACGTTATACGTTATACGTTATACGTTATGCGTTATACGCTATACGTTATGCGTTATAGGTCATACCTTATACGTGATACGTCATACGTTATACGCTATACGTGATACGTGATACGTTATACGTTATACGTTATACGTTATAGGTGGTACGTTATACGTTATATGTAATATGTAATATGTTATACGTTATACGCTATACGTTATACGTTACACGTTGTACGTTATACGTTATGCGTTATACGTTATGCGTTATACGTTATACGTTATACGTTATACGTTATACGTTATACGTTATACGTTATACGTTATTCGTTATACGTTATATGTAATACGTTATACGTTATACGTTATACGTTATACGTTATACGTTATACGTTAAACGTTATACGTTAAACGTTATACGTTATACGTTATACGTTATACGATATACGTTATACGTTATACGTTATACGTTAGACGTTATAGGTTATACGTAATACGTAATACGTTTTACGTTATACGTTATACGTTACACGTTATACGTTATACGTTATACGTTATAAGTTATACGTTATACGTTATACGGTATACGTTATACGTTATACGTTGGACGTTACAGGTTAAACGTAATACGTTATACGTTATACGTTATGCGTTATACGTTATACGTTATACGTTATACGTTAGACGTTATAGGTTATACGTAATACGTAATACGTTTTACGTTATACGTTATACGTTACACGTTATACCTTATACGTTATACGTTAAAAGTTATACGTTATACGTTATACGGTATACGTTATACGTTATACGTTATACGTTATACGTTATACGTTATACGTTATACGTTATACGTTATACGTTATACGTTATACGTTATACGTTATACGTTATACGTTATACGTTATACGTTATACGTTATACGTTATACGTTATACGTTATACGTTATACGTTATACGTTATACGTTATACGTTATACGTTATACGTTATACGTTATACGTTATGCGTTATACGTTATACGTTATACGTTATACGTTATACGTTATACGTTATGCGTTATACGTTATACGTTATACGTTATACGTTATACGTTTTACGTTATACGTTATACGTTATACGTTATGCGTTATACGTTATACGTTATACGTTATACGTTATACGTTATTCGTTATACGTTATACGTTATACGTTATACGTTATACGTTATACGTTACTCGTTATACGTAATATGTAATACGTTTTACGTTATATGTTATACGTTATACGTTATACGTTATACGTTATACGTTATACGTTATACGTTATACGTTATACGTTATACGTTAAACGTTATTCGTTATACGTTATACGTTATACGTTATACGTTATACGTTATACGTTATACGTTATACGTTATACGTTATGCGTTATACGTTATGCGTTATACGTTATACGTTATACGTTATGCGTTGTACGTTATACGTTATACGTTATACGTTATACGTTATTCGTTATACGTTATACGTTACACGTTATACGTTATACGTTATACGTTATACGTTATACGTTATACGTTAAACGTTATACGTTATACGTTATACGTTATACGTTATACGTTATACGTTATACGTTATACGTTATACGTTATACGTTATACGTTATACGTTATACGTTATACGTTATACGTTATACGTTATACGTTATACGTTATACTTTATACGTTATACGTTATACGTTATACGTTATACGTTATACGTTATACGTTATACGTTATACGTTATACGTTATACGTTATACGTTATACGTTATACGTTATACGTTATACGTTATACGTTATACGTTTTACGTTTTACGTTATACGTTATACGTTATACGTTATACGTTATACGTTATACGTTATACGTTATACGTTATACGTTATACGTTATACGTTATACGTTATACGTTATACATTATACGTTATACGTTATACGTTATACGTTACTCGTTATGCGTAATATGTAATACGTTTTACGTTTTACGGTATTCGTCATACGTTATACGTTATACGTTATACGTTATACGTTATACGTTATACGTTATACGTTATACGTTATACGTTATACGTTATGCGTTATACGCTATACTTTATGCGTTACAGGATATACGTTATACGTTACACGTTATACGTTATACGTTATACGTTATACGTTATACGTTATGCGTTATACGTTATACGTTATACGTTATAGGTGGTACGTTATACGTTATATGTAATATGTAATATGTTATACGTTATACGCTATACGTTATACGTTACACGTTGTACGTTATACGTTATGCGTTATACGTTATGCGTTATACGTTATACGTTATACGTTATACGTTATACGTTATACGTTATACGTTATACGTTATTCGTTATACGTTATACGTAATACGTTATACGTTATACGTTATACGTTATACGTTATACGTTATACGTTAAACGTTATACGTTAAACGTTATACGTTATACGTTATACGTTATACGATATACGTTATACGTTATACGTTATACGTTAGACGTTATAGGTTATACGTAATACGTAATACGTTGTACGTTATACGTTATACGTTATACGATATACGTTATACGTTATACGTTGTACGTTGTACGTTATACGTTTTACGTTATACGTTGTACGTTATACGTTATGCGTTATACGTTATACGTTGTACGTTATACGTTAAACGTTAGACGTTACATTTTATACGTTATACGTTGTACGCTATACGTTATACGTTATACGTTATACGTTATGCGTTATAGGATATACGTTATACGTGATACGTTGTACGTTATACGTTATACGTTATACGTTATACGTTACACGTTATACGTTACACGTTATACGTTATACGTTATACGTTATACGTTATACCTTGTACGTTATACGTTATACGTTATACGTTATACGTTATTCGTTATACGTTATACGTTATACGTTATACGTTATACGTTATACGTTATACGTTATACGTTAAACGTTATACGTTATACGTTATACGTTATACGTTGTACGTTATACGTTATATGTAATATGTAATGCGTTATACGTTATACGTTATACGTTATACGTTATGCGTTATACGTTATACGTTATACGTTAAACGTTATACGTTATACGTTATGCGTTATACGTTATACGTTATACGTTATGCGTTATACGTTATACGTTATACGTTATACGTTATACGTTATACGTTATGCGTTATACGCTATACGTTATGCGTTATAGGTCATACCTTATACGTGATACGTCATACGTTATACGTTATACGTGATACGTTATACGTTATACGTTATACGTTATAGGTGGTACGTTATACGTTATATGTAATATGTAATATGTTATACGTTATACGTTATGCGTTATACGTTATACGTTATACGTTATACGTTATACGTTATACGTTATACGTTATACGTTATACGTTATACGTTATTCGTTATACGTTATACGTAATACGTTATACGTTATGCATTATACGTTATTCGTTATACGTTATACGTTATACGTTATACGTTATGCGTTATACGTTATACGTTATACGTTATACGTTATACGTTTTACGTTATACGTTATACGTTATACGTTATGCATTATACGTTATACGTTATACGTTATACGTTATACGTTATTCGTTATACGTTATACGTTATACGTTATACGTTATACGTTATACGTTATACGTTACTCGTTATACGTAATATGTAATACGTTTTACGTTATAAGTTATACGTTATACGTTATACGTTATACGTTATACGTTATACGTTATACGTTATACGTTATACGTTATACGTTATACGTTATACGTTATACGTTATACGTTATACGTTATACGTTATACGTTGTACGTTATACGTTATATGTAATATGTAATACGATATACGTTATACGATATACGTTATACGTTAAACGTTAGACGTTATACGTTATACGTTATACGTTGTACGTTATACTTTATATGTAATATGTAATACGTTATACGTTATACGCTGTACGTTATACGTTACACGTTATACGTTATACGTTATGCATCATACGTTATGCGTTATACGTTATACGTTATACGTTATACGTTATACGTTATACGTTATACGTTATACGTTATACGTTATACGTTGTACGTTATACGTTATATGTAATATGTAATACGTTATACGTTATACGTTATACGTTATACGTTATGCGTTATACGTTATACGTTATACGTTAAACGTTATACGTTATACGTTATGCGTTATACGTTATACGTTATACGTTATGCGTTATACGTTATACGTTATACGTTATACGTTATACGTTATACGTTATGCGTTATACGCTATACGTTATGCGTTATAGGTCATACCTTATACGTGATACGTCATACGTTATACGTTATACGTGATACGTTATACGTTATACGTTATACGTTATAGGTGGTACGTTATACGTTATATGTAATATGTAATATGTTATACGTTATACGCTATACGTTATACGTTACACGTTGTACGTTATACGTTATGCGTTATACGTTATGCGTTATACGTTATACGTTATACGTTATACGTTATACGTTATACGTTATACGTTATACGTTATACGTTATTCGTTATACGTTATACGTAATACGTTATACGTTATACGTTATACGTTATACGTTATACGTTATACGTTAAACGTTATACGTTAAACGTTATACGTTATACGTTATACGTTATACGATATACGTTATACGTTATACGTTATACGTTAGACGTTATAGGTTATACGTAATACGTAATACGTTTTACGTTATACGTTATACGTTACACGTTATACGTTATACGTTATACGTTATAAGTTATACGTTATACGTTATACGGTATACGTTATACGTTATACGTTGGACGTTACAGGTTAAACGTAATACGTTATACGTTATACGTTATGCGTTATACGTTATACGTTATACGTTATACGTTAGACGTTATAGGTTATACGTAATACGTAATACGTTTTACGTTATACGTTATACGTTACACGTTATACCTTATACGTTATACGTTAAAAGTTATACGTTATACGTTATACGGTATACGTTATACGTTATACGTTATACGTTATACGTTATACGTTATACGTTATACGTTATACGTTATACGTTATACGTTATACGTTATACGTTATACGTTATACGTTATACGTTATACGTTATACGTTATACGTTATACGTTATACGTTATACGTTATACGTTATACGTTATACGTTATACGTTATACGTTATACGTTATACGTTATGCATTATACGTTATACGTTATACGTTATACGTTATACGTTATACGTTATGCGTTATACGTTATACGTTATACGTTATACGTTATACGTTTTACGTTATACGTTATACGTTATACGTTATGCATTATACGTTATACGTTATACGTTATACGTTATACGTTATTCGTTATACGTTATACGTTATACGTTATACGTTATACGTTATACGTTACTCGTTATACGTAATATGTAATACGTTTTACGTTATAAGTTATACGTTATACGTTATACGTTATACGTTATACGTTATACGTTATACGTTATACGTTATACGTTAAACGTTATTCGTTATACGTTATACGTTATACGTTATACGTTATACGTTATACGTTATACGTTATACGTTATACGTTATACGTTATGCGTTATACGTTATGCGTTATACGTTATACGTTATACGTTATGCGTTGTACGTTATACGTTATACGTTATACGTTATACGTTATTCGTTATACGTTATACGTTACACGTTATACGTTATACGTTATACGTTATGCGTTATAGGATATACGTTATACGTTATACGTTATACGTTATACGTTATACGTTATACGTTATACGTTATACGTTATACGTTATACGTTATACGTTATACGTTATACGTCATACGTTATACGTTATACGTTATACGTTATACGTTATACGTTATACGTTATACGTTATACGTTATACGTTATACGTTATACGTTATACGTCATACGTTATACGTTATACGTTATACGTTATACGTTATACGTTATACGTTATACGTTATACGTTATACGTTATACGTTATACGTTATACGATATACGTTGTACGTTATACGTTATACGTTATACGTTATACGTTATTCGTTATACGCTATACGTTATACGTTATACGTTATACGTTATACGTTATACGTTATACGTTATACGTTATACGTTAAACGTTATACGTTATACGTTATACGTTATACGTTATACGTTATACGTTATACGTTATACGTTATACGTTATACGTTATACGTTATACGTTATACGTTATACGTTATACGTTATACGTTATACGTTATACGTTATACGTTATACGTTATACGTTATACGTTATACGTTATACGTTATACGTTATACGTTATACGTTAGACGTTATAGGTTATACGTAATACGTAATACGTTATACGTTATACGTTATACGTTGCACGTTATACGTTATACGATATACGTTATAAGTTATACGTTATACGTTATACGTTATACGTTATACGTTATACGTTATACGTTATACGTTATACGTTATACGTTATACGTTATACGTTATACGTTATACGTTATACGTTATACGTTATACGTTATACGTTATACGTTATACGTTATAAGTTATACGTTATACGTTATACGTTATACGTTATACATTATGCGTTATACGCTATACGTAATGCGTTATAGGTCATACCTTATACGTGATACGTCATACGTTATACGTTATACGTGATACGTTATACGTTATACGTTATACGTTATACGTTGTACGTTATACGTTATACGTTATACGTTATACGTTATACGTTACACGTTATACGTTATACGTTATACGTTATACGTTATACGTTATACGTTATACGTTATACGTTATACGTTGTACGTTATACGTTATACGTTATACGATATACGTTATACGTTATACGTTGTACGTTGTACGTTATACGTTATGCGTTATACGTTATGCGTTGTACGTTATACGTTATACGTTATACGTTATACGTTATTCGTTATACGTTATACGTTACACGTTATACGTTATACGTTATACGTTATACGTTATACGTTAGACGTTACATTTTATACGTTATACGTTGTACGCTATACGTTATACGTTATACGTTATACGTTATGCGTTATAGGATATACGTTATACGTTATACGTTACACGTTATACGTTATACGTTATACGTTATACGTTATACGTTATACGTTATACGTTATACGTTATACGTTGTACGTTATACGTTATACGTTATACGATATACGTTATACGTTATACGTTATACGTTATACGTTATACGTTATACGTTATACGTTATACGTTATACGTTGTACGTTATACGTTATACGTTATACGTTATACGTTATACGTTATACGTTACACGTTATACGTTATACGTTATACGTTATACGTTATACCTTGTACGTTATACGTTATACGTTATACGTTATACGTTATTCGTTATACGTTATACGTTATACGTTATACGTTATACGTTATACGTTATACGTTATACGTTAAACGTTATACGTTATACGTTATACGTTATACGTTATACGTTATGCGTTATACGTTATGCGTTATACGTTATACGTTATACGTTATGCGTTGTACGTTATACGTTATACGTTATACGTTATACGTTATGCGTTATACGTTATACGTTACACGTTATACGTTATACGTTATACGTTGTACGTTATACGTTATGCGTTATACGTTATACGTTGTACGTTATACGTTAAACGTTAGACGTTACATTTTATACGTTATACGTTGTACGCTATACGTTATACGTTATACGTTATACGTTATGCGTTATAGGATATACGTTATACGTGATACGTTGTACGTTATACGTTACACGTTATACGTTATACGTTATACGTTATACGTTACACGTTATACGTTATACGTTATACGTTATACGTGATACGTTATACGTTATACGTTATACGTTATAAGTTATACGTTATACGTTATACGTTATACGTTATACATTATGCGTTATACGCTATACGTAATGCGTTATAGGGCATACCTTATACGTGATACGTCATACGTTATACGTTATACGTGATACGTTATACGTTATACGTTATACGTTATACGTTGTACGTTATACGTTATACGTTATACGTTATACGTTATACGTTACACGTTATACGTTATACGTTATACGTTATACGTTATACGTTATACGTTATACGTTATACGTTATACGTTGTACGTTATACGTTATACGTTATACGATATACGTTATACGTTATACGTTGTACGTTGTACGTTATACGTTATGCGTTATACGTTATGCGTTGTACGTTATACGTTATACGTTATACGTTATACGTTATTCGTTATACGTTATACGTTACACGTTATACGTTATACGTTATACGTTATACGTTATACGTTAGACGTTACATTTTATACGTTATACGTTGTACGCTATACGTTATACGTTATACGTTATACGTTATGCGTTATAGGATATACGTTATACGTGATACGTTGTACGTTATACGTTATACGTTATACGTTATACGTTATACGTTATACGTTACACGTTATACGTTATACGTTATACGTTATACGTTATACCTTGTACGTTATACGTTATACGTTATACGTTATACGTTATTCGTTATACGTTATACGTTATACGTTATACGTTATACGTTATACGTTATACGTTATACGTTAAACGTTATACGTTATACGTTATACGTTATACGTTATACGTTATGCGTTATACGTTATGCGTTATACGTTATACGTTATACGTTATGCGTTGTACGTTATACGTTATACGTTATACGTTATACGTTATTCGTTATACGTTATACGTTACACGTTATACGTTATACGTTATACGTTGTACGTTATACGTTATACGTTATGCGTTATACGTTATACGTTGTACGTTATACGTTAAACGTTAGACGTTACATTTTATACGTTATACGTTGTACGCTATACGTTATACGTTATACGTTATACGTTATGCGTTATAGGATATACGATATACGTGATACGTTGTACGTTATACGTTATACGTTATACGTTATACGTTATACGTTATACGTTATACGTTATACGTTACACGTTATACGTTATACGTTATACGTAATACGTTATACCTTGTACGTTATACGTTATACGTTATACGTTATACGTTATACGTTATACGTTATACGTTATACGTTATACGTTATACGTTAAACGTTATACGTTATACGTTATACGTTATACGTTATACGTTATGCGTTATACGTTATGCGTTATACGTTATACGTTATACGTTATACGTTATACGTTATACGTTATACGTTATACGTTATACGTTAGACGTTATAGCTTATACGTTATACGTAATACGTTATACGTTATACGTTATACGTTATACGTTATACGTTATACGTTATACGTTATACGTTATACGTTATACGTTATACGTTATACGTTATACGTTATAAGTTATACGTTATACGTTATACGTTATACGTTATACATTATGCGTTATACGCTATACGTAATGCGTTATAGGTCATACCTTATACGTGATACGTCATACGTTATACGTTATACGTGATACGTTATACGTTATACGTTATACGTTATACGTTGTACGTTATACGTTATATGTAATATGTAATACGTTATACGTTATACGCTATACGTTATACGTTACACGTTATACGTTATACGTTATACGTTATACGTTATACGTTATACGTTATACGTTAAACGTTATACGTTATACGTTATACGTTATACGTTATACGTTATACGTTATACGTTATACGTTATACGTTATACGTTATACGTTATACGTTATTCGTTATACGTTATACGTTACACGTTATACGTTATACGTTATACGTTATGCGTTATAGGATATACGTTATACGTTACACGTTATACGTTATACGTTATACGTTATAAGTTATACGTTATACGTTATACGGTATACGTTATACGTTATACGTTGGACGTTACAGGTTAAACGTAATACGTTATACGTTATACGTTATGCGTTATACGTTATACGTTATACGTTATACGTTAGACGTTATAGGTTATACGTAATACGTAATACGTTTTACGTTATACGTTATACGTTACACGTTATACCTTATACGTTATACGTTAAAAGTTATACGTTATACGTTATACGGTATACGTTATACGTTATACGTTATACGTTATACGTTATACGTTATACGTTATACGTTATACGTTATACGTTATACGTTATACGTTATACGTTATACGTTATACGTTATACGTTATACGTTATACGTTATACGTTATACGTTATACGTTATACGTTATACGTTATACGTTATACGTTATACGTTATACGTTATACGTTATACGTTATACGTTATGCATTATACGTTATACGTTATACGTTATACGTTATACGTTATACGTTATGCGTTATACGTTATACGTTATACGTTATACGTTATACGTTTTACGTTATACGTTATACGTTATACGTTATGCATTATACGTTATACGTTATACGTTATACGTTATACGTTATTCGTTATACGTTATACGTTATACGTTATACGTTATACGTTATACGTTACTCGTTATACGTAATATGTAATACGTTTTACGTCATAAGTTATACGTTATACGTTATACGTTATACGTTATACGTTATACGTTATACGTTATACGTTATACGTTATACGTTATTCGTTATACGTTATACGTTATACGTTATACGTTATACGTTATACGTTATACGTTACTCGTTATGCGTAATATGTAATACGTTTTACGTTTTACGGTATTCGTCATACGTTATACGTTATACGTTATACGTTATACGTTATACGTTATACGTTGTACGTTATACGTTATACGTTATGCGTTATACGCTATACGTTATGCGTTATAGGATATACGTTATACGTTACACGTTATACGTTATACGTTATACGTTATACGTTATACGTTATGCGTTATACGTTATGCGTTATACGTTATACGTTATACGTTATGCGTTGTACGTTATACGTTATACGTTATACGTTATACGTTATTCGTTATACGTTATACGTTACACGTTATACGTTATACGTTATACGTTATGCGTTATAGGATATACGTTATACGTTAACCGTTATACGTTATACGTTATACGTTATACGTTATACGTTATACGTTATACGTTATACGTTATACGTTATACGTTATACGTTATACGTTATACGTTATACGTTATACGTTATACGTTATACGTTATACGTTATACGTTATACGTTATACGTTATACGTTATACGTTATACGTTATACGTTATACGTTATACGTTATACGTTATACGATATACGTTGTACGTTATACGTTATACGTTATACGTTATACGTTATTCGTTATACGTTATACGTTATACGTTATACGTTATACGTTATACGTTATACGTTATACGTTATACGTTATACGTTATACGTTATACGTTATACGTTATACGTTATACGTTATACGTTATACGTTATACGTTATACGTTAGACGTTATAGGTTATACGTAATACGTAATACGTTATACGTTATACGTTATACGTTGCACGTTATACGTTATACGATATACGTTATAAGTTATACGTTATACGTTATACGTTATACGTTATACGTTATACGTTATACGTTATAAGTTATACGTTATACGTTATACGTTATACGTTATACGTTATACGTTATACGTTATACGTTATACGTTATACGTTATACGTTATACGTTATACGTTACACGTTATAAGTTATACGTTATACGTTATACGTTATACGTTATACATTATGCGTTATACGCTATACGTAATGCGTTATAGGTCATACCTTATACGTGATACGTCATACGTTATACGTTATACGTGATACGTTATACGTTATACGTTATACGTTATACGTTGTACGTTATACGTTATATGTAATATGTAATACGTTATACGTTATACGCTATACGTTATACGTTACACGTTATACGTTATACGTTATACGTTATACGTTATACGTTATACGTTATACGTTAAACGTTATACGTTATACGTTATACGTTATACGTTATACGTTATACGTTATACGTTATACGTTATACGTTATACGTTATACGTTATTCGTTATACGTTATACGTTACACGTTATACGTTATACGTTATACGTTATACGTTATACGCTATACGTTATACGTTATACGTTATACGTTATACGTTATACGTTATACGTTATACGTTATACGTTAAACGTTATACGTTATACGTTATACGTTATACGTTATACGTTATACGTTATACGTTATACGTTATACGTTATACGTTATACGTTATACGTTATACGTTATACGTTATACGTTATACGTTATACGTTATACGTTATACGTTATACGTTATACGTTAGACGTTATAGGTTATACGTAATACGTAATACGTTATACGTTATACGTTATACGTTGCACGTTATACGTTATACGATATACGTTATAAGTTATACGTTATACGTTATACGTTATACGTTATACGTTATACGTTATACGTTATACGTTATACGTTATACGTTATACGTTATACGTTATACGTTATACGTTATACGTTATACGTTATACGTTATACGTTATACGTTATACGTTATACGTTACACGTTATAAGTTATACGTTATACGTTATACGTTATACGTTATACATTATGCGTTATACGCTATACGTAATGCGTTATAGGTCATACCTTATACGTGATACGTCATACGTTATACGTTATACGTGATACGTTATACGTTATACGTTATACGTTATACGTTGTACGTTATACGTTATATGTAATATGTAATACGTTATACGTTATACGCTATACGTTATACGTTACACGTTATACGTTATACGTTATACGTTATACGTTATACGTTATACGTTATACGTTAAACGTTATACGTTATACGTTATACGTTATACGTTATACGTTATACGTTATACGTTATACGTTATACGTTATACGTTATACGTTATTCGTTATACGTTATACGTTACACGTTATACGTTATACGTTATACGTTATGCGTTATAGGATATACGTTATACGTTACACGTTATACGTTATACGTTATACGTTATACGTTATGCGTTATACGTTATACGTTATACGTTATACGTTAGACGTTATAGGTTATACGTAATACGTAATACGTTTTACGTTATACGTTATACGTTACACGTTATACCTTATACGTTATACGTTAAAAGTTATACGTTATACGTTATACGGTATACGTTATACGTTATACGTTATACGTTATACGTTATACGTTATACGTTATACGTTATACGTTATACGTTATACGTTATACGTTATACGTTATACGTTATACGTTATACGTTATACGTTATACGTTATACGTTATACGTTATACGTTATACGTTATACGTTATACGTTATACGTTATGCATTATACGTTATACGTTATACGTTATACGTTATACGTTATTCGTTATACGTTATACGTTATACGTTATACGTTATACGTTATACGTTACTCGTTATACGTAATATGTAATACGTTTTACGTTATAAGTTATACGTTATACGTTATACGTTATACGTTATACGTTATACGTTATTCGTTATACGTTATACGTTATACGTTATACGTTATACGTTATACGTTATACGTTACTCGTTATGCGTAATATGTAATACGTCTTACGTTTTACGGTATTCGTCATACGTTATACGTTATACGTTATACGTTATACGTTATACGTTATACGTTATACGTTATACGTTATACGTTATACGTTATGCGTTATACGCTATACGTTATGCGTTATAGGATATACGTTATACGTTACACGTTATACGTTATACGTTATACGTTATACGTTATACGTTATACGTTATACGTTATACGTTATACGTTATACGTTATGCGTTATACGTTATGCGTTATACGTTATACGTTATACGTTATACGTTATACGTTATACGTTATACGTTATACGTTATACGTTATACGTTATACGTTATACGTTATACGTTATACGATATACGTTATACGTTATACGTTATACGTTATGCGTTATACGTTATGCGTTATACGTTATACGTTATACGTTATGCGTTGTACGTTATACGTTATACGTTATACGTTATACGTTATTCGTTATACGTTATACGTTACACGTTATACGTTATACGTTATACGTTATGCGTTATAGGATATACGTTATACGTTATACGTTATACGTTATACGTTATACGTTATACGTTATACGTTATACGTTATACGTTATACGTTATACGTTATACGTTATACGTTATACGTTATACGTTATACGTTATACGTTATACGTTATACGTTATACGTTATACGTTATACGTTATACGTTATACGTTATACGTTATACGTTATACGTTATACGTTATACGTTATACGTTATACGATATACGTTGTACGTTATACGTTGTACGTTATACGTTGTACGTTATTCGTTATACGCTATACGTTATACGTTATACGTTATACGTTATACGTTATACGTTATACGTTATACGTTATACGTTATACGTTAAACGTTATACGTTATACGTTATACGTTATACGTTATACGTTATACGTTATACGCTATACGTTATACGTTATACGTTATACGTTCTACGTTATACGTTATACGTTATACGTGATACGTCATACGTTATACGTTATACGTGATACGTTATACGTTATACGTTATACGTTATACGTTGTACGTTATACGTTATATGTAATATGTAATACGTTATACGTTATACGCTATACGTTATACGTTACACGTTATACGTTATACGTTATACGTTATACGTTATACGTTATACGTTATACGTTAAACGTTATACGTTATACGTTATACGTTATACGTTATACGTTATACGTTATACGTTATACGTTATACGTTATACGTTATACGTTATTCGTTATACGTTATACGTTACACGTTATACGTTATACGTTATACGTTATGCGTTATAGGATATACGTTATACGTTACACGTTATACGTTATACGTTATACGTTATACGTTATGCGTTATACGTTATACGTTATACGTTATACGTTAGACGTTATAGGTTATACGTAATACGTAATACGTTTTACGTTATACGTTATACGTTACACGTTATACCTTATACGTTATACGTTATACGTTATTCGTTATACGTTATACGTTGTACGTTATTCGTTATACGTTATACGTTATACGTTATACGTTATACGTTAGACGTTACATTTTATACGTTATACGTTGTACGCTATACGTTATACGTTATACGTTATACGTTATGCGTTATAGGATATACGTTATACGTGATACGTTGTACGTTATACGTTATACGTTATACGTTATACGTTATACGTTATACGTTACACGTTATACGTTATACGTTATACGTTATACGTTATACCTTGTACGTTATACGTTATACGTTATACGTTATACGTTATTCGTTATACGTTATACGTTATACGTTATACGTTATACGTTATACGTTATACGTTATACGTTAAACGTTATACGTTATACGTTATACGTTATACGTTATACGTTATGCGTTATACGTTATGCGTTATACGTTATACGTTATACGTTATGCGTTGTACGTTATACGTTATACGTTATACGTTATACGTTATTCGTTATACGTTATACGTTACACGTTATACGTTATACGTTATACGTTGTACGTTATACGTTATACGTTATGCGTTATACGTTATACGTTGTACGTTATACGTTAAACGTTAGACGTTACATTTTATACGTTATACGTTGTACGCTATACGTTATACGTTATACGTTATACGTTATGCGTTATAGGATATACGATATACGTGATACGTTGTACGTTATACGTTATACGTTATACGTTATACGTTATACGTTATACGTTATACGTTATACGTTATACGTTACACGTTATACGTTATACGTTATACGTAATACGTTATACCTTGTACGTTATACGTTATACGTTATACGTTATACGTTATACGTTATACGTTATACGTTATACGTTATACGTTATACGTTAAACGTTATACGTTATACGTTATACGTTATACGTTATACGTTATGCGTTATACGTTATGCGTTATACGTTATACGTTATACGTTATACGTTATACGTTATACGTTATACGTTATACGTTATACGTTAGACGTTATAGCTTATACGTTATACGTAATACGTTATACGTTATACGTTATACGTTATACGTTATACGTTATACGTTATACGTTATACGTTATACGTTATACGTTATACGTTATACGTTATACGTTATACGTTATAAGTTATACGTTATACGTTATACGTTATACGTTATACATTATGCGTTATACGCTATACGTAATGCGTTATAGGTCATACCTTATACGTGATACGTCATACGTTATACGTTATACGTGATACGTTATACGTTATACGTTATACGTTATACGTTGTACGTTATACGTTATATGTAATATGTAATACGTTATACGTTATACGCTATACGTTATACGTTACACGTTATACGTTATACGTTATACGGTATACGTTATACGTTATACGTTATACGTTAAACGTTATACGTTATACGTTATACGTTATAGGTTATACGTTATACGTTATACGTTATACGTTATACGTTATACGTTATACGTTATTCGTTATACGTTATACGTTACACGTTATACGTTATACGTTATACGTTATGCGTTATAGGATATACGTTATACGTTACACGTTATACGTTATACGTTATACGTTATAAGTTATACGTTATACGTTATACGGTATACGTTATACGTTATACGTTGGACGTTACAGGTTAAACGTAATACGTTATACGTTATACGTTATGCGTTATACGTTATACGTTATACGTTATACGTTAGACGTTATAGGTTATACGTAATACGTAATACGTTTTACGTTATACGTTATACGTTACACGTTATACCTTATACGTTATACGTTAAAAGTTATACGTTATACGTTATACGGTATACGTTATACGTTATACGTTATACGTTATACGTTATACGTTATACGTTATACGTTATACGTTATACGTTATACGTTATACGTTATACGTTATACGTTATACGTTATACGTTATACGTTATACGTTATACGTTATACGTTATACGTTATACGTTATACGTTATACGTTATACGTTATACGTTATACGTTATACGTTATACGTTATACGTTATACGTTATGCATTATACGTTATACGTTATACGTTATACGTTATACGTTATACGTTATGCGTTATACGTTATACGTTATACGTTATACGTTATACGTTTTACGTTATACGTTATACGTTATACGTTATGCATTATACGTTATACGTTATACGTTATACGTTATACGTTATTCGTTATACGTTATACGTTATACGTTATACGTTATACGTTATACGTTACTCGTTATACGTTATACGTTACTCGTTATGCGTAATATGTAATACGTTTTACGTTTTACGGTATTCGTCATACGTTATACGTTATACGTTATACGTTATACGTTATACGTTATACGTTGTACGTTATACGTTATACGTTATGCGTTATACGCTATACGTTATGCGTTATAGGATATACGTTATACGTTACACGTTATACGTTATACGTTATACGTTATACGTTATACGTTATGCGTTATACGTTATGCGTTATACGTTATACGTTATACGTTATGCGTTGTACGTTATACGTTATACGTTATACGTTATACGTTATTCGTTATACGTTATACGTTACACGTTATACGTTATACGTTATACGTTATGCGTTATAGGATATACGTTATACGTTAACCGTTATACGTTATACGTTATACGTTATACGTTATACGTTATACGTTATACTTTATACGTTATACGTTATACGTTATACGTTATACGTTATACGTTATACGTTATACGTTATACGTTATACGTTATACGTTATACGTTATACGTTATACGTTATACGTTATACGTTATACGTTATACGTTATACGTTATACGTTATACGTTATACGTTATACGTTATACGTTATACGATATACGTTATACGTTATACGTTATACGTTATACGTTATACGATATACGTTGTACGTTATACGTTGTACGTTATACGTTGTACGTTATTCGTTATACGCTATACGTTATACGTTATACGTTATACGTTATACGTTATACGTTATACGTTATACGTTATACGTTATACGTTAAACGTTATACGTTATACGTTATACGTTATACGTTATACGTTATACGTTATACGCTATACGTTATACGTTATACGTTATACGTTCTACGTTATACGTTATACGTTATACGTGATACGTCATACGTTATACGTTATACGTGATACGTTATACGTTATACGTTATACGTTATACGTTGTACGTTATACGTTATATGTAATATGTAATACGTTATACGTTATACGCTATACGTTATACGTTACACGTTATACGTTATACGTTATACGTTATACGTTATACGTTATACGTTATACGTTAAACGTTATACGTTATACGTTATACGTTATACGTTATACGTTATACGTTATACGTTATACGTTATACGTTATACGTTATACGTTATTCGTTATACGTTATACGTTACACGTTATACGTTATACGTTATACGTTATGCGTTATAGGATATACGTTATACGTTACACGTTATACGTTATACGTTATACGTTATACGTTATGCGTTATACGTTATACGTTATACGTTATACGTTAGACGTTATAGGTTATACGTAATACGTAATACGTTTTACGTTATACGTTATACGTTACACGTTATACCTTATACGTTATACGTTATACGTTATTCGTTATACGTTATACGTTGTACGTTATTCGTTATACGTTATACGTTATACGTTATACGTTATACGTTAGACGTTACATTTTATACGTTATACGTTGTACGCTATACGTTATACGTTATACGTTATACGTTATGCGTTATAGGATATACGTTATACGTGATACGTTGTACGTTATACGTTATACGTTATACGTTATACGTTATACGTTATACGTTACACGTTATACGTTATACGTTATACGTTATACGTTATACCTTGTACGTTATACGTTATACGTTATACGTTATACGTTATTCGTTATACGTTATACGTTATACGTTATACGTTATACGTTATACGTTATACGTTATACGTTAAACGTTATACGTTATACGTTATACGTTATACGTTATACGTTATGCGTTATACGTTATGCGTTATACGTTATACGTTATACGTTATGCGTTGTACGTTATACGTTATACGTTATACGTTATACGTTATTCGTTATACGTTATACGTTACACGTTATACGTTATACGTTATACGTTGTACGTTATACGTTATACGTTATGCGTTATACGTTATACGTTGTACGTTATACGTTAAACGTTAGACGTTACATTTTATACGTTATACGTTGTACGCTATACGTTATACGTTATACGTTATACGTTATGCGTTATAGGATATACGATATACGTGATACGTTGTACGTTATACGTTATACGTTATACGTTATACGTTATACGTTATACGTTATACGTTATACGTTATACGTTACACGTTATACGTTATACGTTATACGTTATACGTTATACGTTATACGTTATACGTTATACGTTACACGTTATAAGTTATACGTTATACGTTATACGTTATACGTTATACATTATGCGTTATACGCTATACGTAATGCGTTATAGGTCATACCTTATACGTGATACGTCATACGTTATACGTTATACGTGATACGTTATACGTTATACGTTATACGTTATACGTTGTACGTTATACGTTATATGTAATATGTAATACGTTATACGTTATACGCTATACGTTATACGTTACACGTTATACGTTATACGTTATACGTTATACGTTATACGTTATACGTTATACGTTAAACGTTATACGTTATACGTTATACGTTATACGTTATACGTTATACGTTATACGTTATACGTTATACGTTATACGTTATACGTTATTCGTTATACGTTATACGTTACACGTTATACGTTATACGTTATACGTTATGCGTTATAGGATATACGTTATACGTTACACGTTATACGTTATACGTTATACGTTATACGTTATGCGTTATACGTTATACGTTATACGTTATACGTTAGACGTTATAGGTTATACGTAATACGTAATACGTTTTACGTTATACGTTATACGTTACACGTTATACCTTATACGTTATACGTTAAAAGTTATACGTTATACGTTATACGGTATACGTTATACGTTATACGTTATACGTTATACGTTATACGTTATACGTTATACGTTATACGTTATACGTTATACGTTATACGTTATACGTTATACGTTATACGTTATACGTTATACGTTATACGTTATACGTTATACGTTATACGTTATACGTTATACGTTATACGTTATACGTTATGCATTATACGTTATACGTTATACGTTATACGTTATACGTTATTCGTTATACGTTATACGTTATACGTTATACGTTATACGTTATACGTTACTCGTTATACGTAATATGTAATACGTTTTACGTTATAAGTTATACGTTATACGTTATACGTTATACGTTATACGTTATACGTTATTCGTTATACGTTATACGTTATACGTTATACGTTATACGTTATACGTTATACGTTACTCGTTATGCGTAATATGTAATACGTTTTACGTTTTACGGTATTCGTCATACGTTATACGTTATACGTTACTCGTTATGCGTAATATGTAATACGTTTTACGTTTTACGGTATTCGTCATACGTTATACGTTATACGTTATACGTTATACGTTATACGTTATACGTTATACGTTATACGTTATACGTTATGCGTTATACGCTATACGTTATGCGTTATAGGATATACGTTATACGTTACACGTTATACGTTATACGTTATACGTTATACGTTATACGTTATACGTTATACGTTATACGTTATACGTTATACGTTATGCGTTATACGTTATGCGTTATACGTTATACGTTATACGTTATACGTTATACGTTATACGTTATACGTTATACGTTATACGTTATACGTTATACGTTATACGTTATACGTTATACGTTATACGTTATACGTTATACGTTATACGTTATGCGTTATACGTTATGCGTTATACGTTATACGTTATACGTTATGCGTTGTACGTTATACGTTATACGTTATACGTTATACGTTATTCGTTATACGTTATACGTTACACGTTATACGTTATACGTTATACGTTATGCGTTATAGGATATACGTTATACGTTATACGTTATACGTTATACGTTATACGTTATACGTTATACGTTATACGTTATACGTTATACGTTATACGTTATACGTTATACGTTATACGTTATACGTTATACGTTATACGTTATACGTTATACGTTATACGTTATACGTTATACGTTATACGTTATACGTTATACGTTATACGTTATACGTTATACGTTATACGTTATACGATATACGTTGTACGTTATACGTTGTACGTTATACGTTGTACGTTATTCGTTATACGCTATACGTTATACGTTATACGTTATACGTTATACGTTATACGTTAGACGTTACATTTTATACGTTATACGTTGTACGCTATACGTTATACGTTATACGTTATACGTTATGCGTTATAGGATATACGTTATACGTGATACGTTGTACGTTATACGTTATACGTTATACGTTATACGTTATACGTTATACGTTACACGTTATACGTTATACGTTATACGTTATACGTTATACCTTGTACGTTATACGTTATACGTTATACGTTATACGTTATTCGTTATACGTTATACGTTATACGTTATACGTTATACGTTATACGTTATACGTTATACGTTAAACGTTATACGTTATACGTTATACGTTATACGTTATACGTTATGCGTTATACGTTATGCGTTATACGTTATACGTTATACGTTATGCGTTGTACGTTATACGTTATACGTTATACGTTATACGTTATTCGTTATACGTTATACGTTACACGTTATACGTTATACGTTATACGTTGTACGTTATACGTTATACGTTATGCGTTATACGTTATACGTTGTACGTTATACGTTAAACGTTAGACGTTACATTTTATACGTTATACGTTGTACGCTATACGTTATACGTTATACGTTATACGTTATGCGTTATAGGATATACGATATACGTGATACGTTGTACGTTATACGTTATACGTTATACGTTATACGTTATACGTTATACGTTATACGTTATACGTTATACGTTACACGTTATACGTTATACGTTATACGTAATACGTTATACCTTGTACGTTATACGTTATACGTTATACGTTATACGTTATACGTTATACGTTATACGTTATACGTTATACGTTATACGTTAAACGTTATACGTTATACGTTATACGTTATACGTTATACGTTATGCGTTATACGTTATGCGTTATACGTTATACGTTATACGTTATACGTTATACGTTATACGTTATACGTTATACGTTATACGTTAGACGTTATAGCTTATACGTTATACGTAATACGTTATACGTTATACGTTATACGTTATACGTTATACGTTATACGTTATACGTTATACGTTATACGTTATACGTTATACGTTATACGTTATACGTTATACGTTATAAGTTATACGTTATACGTTATACGTTATACGTTATACATTATGCGTTATACGCTATACGTAATGCGTTATAGGTCATACCTTATACGTGATACGTCATACGTTATACGTTATACGTGATACGTTATACGTTATACGTTATACGTTATACGTTGTACGTTATACGTTATATGTAATATGTAATACGTTATACGTTATACGCTATACGTTATACGTTACACGTTATACGTTATACGTTATACGGTATACGTTATACGTTATACGTTATACGTTAAACGTTATACGTTATACGTTATACGTTATAGGTTATACGTTATACGTTATACGTTATACGTTATACGTTATACGTTATACGTTATTCGTTATACGTTATACGTTACACGTTATACGTTATACGTTATACGTTATGCGTTATAGGATATACGTTATACGTTACACGTTATACGTTATACGTTATACGTTATAAGTTATACGTTATACGTTATACGGTATACGTTATACGTTATACGTTGGACGTTACAGGTTAAACGTAATACGTTATACGTTATACGTTATGCGTTATACGTTATACGTTATACGTTATACGTTAGACGTTATAGGTTATACGTAATACGTAATACGTTTTACGTTATACGTTATACGTTACACGTTATACCTTATACGTTATACGTTAAAAGTTATACGTTATACGTTATACGGTATACGTTATACGTTATACGTTATACGTTATACGTTATACGTTATACGTTATACGTTATACGTTATACGTTATACGTTATACGTTATACGTTATACGTTATACGTTATACGTTATACGTTATACGTTATACGTTATACGTTATACGTTATACGTTATACGTTATACGTTATACGTTATACGTTATACGTTATACGTTATACGTTATACGTTATACGTTATGCATTATACGTTATACGTTATACGTTATACGTTATACGTTATACGTTATGCGTTATACGTTATACGTTATACGTTATACGTTATACGTTTTACGTTATACGTTATACGTTATACGTTATGCATTATACGTTATACGTTATACGTTATACGTTATACGTTATTCGTTATACGTTATACGTTATACGTTATACGTTATACGTTATACGTTACTCGTTATACGTTATACGTTACTCGTTATGCGTAATATGTAATACGTTTTACGTTTTACGGTATTCGTCATACGTTATACGTTATACGTTATACGTTATACGTTATACGTTATACGTTGTACGTTATACGTTATACGTTATGCGTTATACGCTATACGTTATGCGTTATAGGATATACGTTATACGTTACACGTTATACGTTATACGTTATACGTTATACGTTATACGTTATGCGTTATACGTTATGCGTTATACGTTATACGTTATACGTTATGCGTTGTACGTTATACGTTATACGTTATACGTTATACGTTATTCGTTATACGTTATACGTTACACGTTATACGTTATACGTTATACGTTATGCGTTATAGGATATACGTTATACGTTAACCGTTATACGTTATACGTTATACGTTATACGTTATACGTTATACGTTATACTTTATACGTTATACGTTATACGTTATACGTTATACGTTATACGTTATACGTTATACGTTATACGTTATACGTTATACGTTATACGTTATACGTTATACGTTATACGTTATACGTTATACGTTATACGTTATACGTTATACGTTATACGTTATACGTTATACGTTATACGTTATACGATATACGTTATACGTTATACGTTATACGTTATACGTTATACGATATACGTTGTACGTTATACGTTGTACGTTATACGTTGTACGTTATTCGTTATACGCTATACGTTATACGTTATACGTTATACGTTATACGTTATACGTTATACGTTATACGTTATACGTTATACGTTAAACGTTATACGTTATACGTTATACGTTATACGTTATACGTTATACGTTATACGCTATACGTTATACGTTATACGTTATACGTTCAACGTTATACGTTATACGTTATACGTGATACGTCATACGTTATACGTTATACGTGATACGTTATACGTTATACGTTATACGTTATACGTTGTACGTTATACGTTATATGTAATATGTAATACGTTATACGTTATACGCTATACGTTATACGTTACACGTTATACGTTATACGTTATACGTTATACGTTATACGTTATACGTTATACGTTAAACGTTATACGTTATACGTTATACGTTATACGTTATACGTTATACGTTATACGTTATACGTTATACGTTATACGTTATACGTTATTCGTTATACGTTATACGTTACACGTTATACGTTATACGTTATACGTTATGCGTTATAGGATATACGTTATACGTTACACGTTATACGTTATACGTTATACGTTATACGTTATGCGTTATACGTTATACGTTATACGTTATACGTTAGACGTTATAGGTTATACGTAATACGTAATACGTTTTACGTTATACGTTATACGTTACACGTTATACCTTATACGTTATACGTTATACGTTATTCGTTATACGTTATACGTTGTACGTTATTCGTTATACGTTATACGTTATACGTTATACGTTATACGTTAGACGTTACATTTTATACGTTATACGTTGTACGCTATACGTTATACGTTATACGTTATACGTTATGCGTTATAGGATATACGTTATACGTGATACGTTGTACGTTATACGTTATACGTTATACGTTATACGTTATACGTTATACGTTACACGTTATACGTTATACGTTATACGTTATACGTTATACCTTGTACGTTATACGTTATACGTTATACGTTATACGTTATTCGTTATACGTTATACGTTATACGTTATACGTTATACGTTATACGTTATACGTTATACGTTAAACGTTATACGTTATACGTTATACGTTATACGTTATACGTTATGCGTTATACGTTATGCGTTATACGTTATACGTTATACGTTATGCGTTGTACGTTATACGTTATACGTTATACGTTATACGTTATTCGTTATACGTTATACGTTACACGTTATACGTTATACGTTATACGTTGTACGTTATACGTTATACGTTATGCGTTATACGTTATACGTTGTACGTTATACGTTAAACGTTAGACGTTACATTTTATACGTTATACGTTGTACGCTATACGTTATACGTTATACGTTATACGTTATGCGTTATAGGATATACGATATACGTGATACGTTGTACGTTATACGTTATACGTTATACGTTATACGTTATACGTTATACGTTATACGTTATACGTTATACGTTACACGTTATACGTTATACGTTATACGTTATACGTTATACGTTATACGTTATACGTTATACGTTACACGTTATAAGTTATACGTTATACGTTATACGTTATACGTTATACATTATGCGTTATACGCTATACGTAATGCGTTATAGGTCATACCTTATACGTGATACGTCATACGTTATACGTTATACGTGATACGTTATACGTTATACGTTATACGTTATACGTTGTACGTTATACGTTATATGTAATATGTAATACGTTATACGTTATACGCTATACGTTATACGTTACACGTTATACGTTATACGTTATACGTTATACGTTATACGTTATACGTTATACGTTAAACGTTATACGTTATACGTTATACGTTATACGTTATACGTTATACGTTATACGTTATACGTTATACGTTATACGTTATACGTTATTCGTTATACGTTATACGTTACACGTTATACGTTATACGTTATACGTTATGCGTTATAGGATATACGTTATACGTTACACGTTATACGTTATACGTTATACGTTATACGTTATGCGTTATACGTTATACGTTATACGTTATACGTTAGACGTTATAGGTTATACGTAATACGTAATACGTTTTACGTTATACGTTATACGTTACACGTTATACCTTATACGTTATACGTTAAAAGTTATACGTTATACGTTATACGGTATACGTTATACGTTACTCGTTATGCGTAATATGTAATACGTTTTACGTTTTACGGTATTCGTCATACGTTATACGTTATACGTTATACGTTATACGTTATACGTTATACGTTGTACGTTATACGTTATACGTTATGCGTTATACGCTATACGTTATGCGTTATAGGATATACGTTATACGTTACACGTTATACGTTATACGTTATACGTTATACGTTATACGTTATACGTTATGCGTTATACGCTATACGTTATGCGTTATAGGATATACGTTATACGTTACACGTTATACGTTATACGTTATACGTTATACGTTATACGTTATACGTTATACGTTATACGTTATACGTTATACGTTATGCGTTATACGTTATGCGTTATACGTTATACGTTATACGTTATACGTTATACGTTATACGTTATACGTTATACGTTATACGTTATACGTTATACGTTATACGTTATACGTTATACGTTATACGTTATACGTTATACGTTATACGTTATGCGTTATACGTTATGCGTTATACGTTATACGTTATACGTTATGCGTTGTACGTTATACGTTATACGTTATACGTTATACGTTATTCGTTATACGTTATACGTTACACGTTATACGTTATACGTTATACGTTATGCGTTATAGGATATACGTTATACGTTATACGTTATACGTTATACGTTATACGTTATACGTTATACGTTATACGTTATACGTTATACGTTATACGTTATACGTTATACGTTATACGTTATACGTTATACGTTATACGTTATACGTTATACGTTATACGTTATACGTTATACGTTATACGTTATACGTTATACGTTATACGTTATACGTTATACGTTATACGTTATACGATATACGTTGTACGTTATACGTTGTACGTTATACGTTGTACGTTATTCGTTATACGCTATACGTTATACGTTATACGTTATACGTTATACGTTATACGTTAGACGTTACATTTTATACGTTATACGTTGTACGCTATACGTTATACGTTATACGTTATACGTTATGCGTTATAGGATATACGTTATACGTGATACGTTGTACGTTATACGTTATACGTTATACGTTATACGTTATACGTTATACGTTACACGTTATACGTTATACGTTATACGTTATACGTTATACCTTGTACGTTATACGTTATACGTTATACGTTATACGTTATTCGTTATACGTTATACGTTATACGTTATACGTTATACGTTATACGTTATACGTTATACGTTAAACGTTATACGTTATACGTTATACGTTATACGTTATACGTTATGCGTTATACGTTATGCGTTATACGTTATACGTTATACGTTATGCGTTGTACGTTATACGTTATACGTTATACGTTATACGTTATTCGTTATACGTTATACGTTACACGTTATACGTTATACGTTATACGTTGTACGTTATACGTTATACGTTATGCGTTATACGTTATACGTTGTACGTTATACGTTAAACGTTAGACGTTACATTTTATACGTTATACGTTGTACGCTATACGTTATACGTTATACGTTATACGTTATGCGTTATAGGATATACGATATACGTGATACGTTGTACGTTATACGTTATACGTTATACGTTATACGTTATACGTTATACGTTATACGTTATACGTTATACGTTACACGTTATACGTTATACGTTATACGTAATACGTTATACCTTGTACGTTATACGTTATACGTTATACGTTATACGTTATACGTTATACGTTATACGTTATACGTTATACGTTATACGTTAAACGTTATACGTTATACGTTATACGTTATACGTTATACGTTATGCGTTATACGTTATGCGTTATACGTTATACGTTATACGTTATACGTTATACGTTATACGTTATACGTTATACGTTATACGTTAGACGTTATAGCTTATACGTTATACGTAATACGTTATACGTTATACGTTATACGTTATACGTTATACGTTATACGTTATACGTTATACGTTATACGTTATACGTTATACGTTATACGTTATACGTTATACGTTATAAGTTATACGTTATACGTTATACGTTATACGTTATACATTATGCGTTATACGCTATACGTAATGCGTTATAGGTCATACCTTATACGTGATACGTCATACGTTATACGTTATACGTGATACGTTATACGTTATACGTTATACGTTATACGTTGTACGTTATACGTTATATGTAATATGTAATACGTTATACGTTATACGCTATACGTTATACGTTACACGTTATACGTTATACGTTATACGGTATACGTTATACGTTATACGTTATACGTTAAACGTTATACGTTATACGTTATACGTTATAGGTTATACGTTATACGTTATACGTTATACGTTATACGTTATACGTTATACGTTATTCGTTATACGTTATACGTTACACGTTATACGTTATACGTTATACGTTATGCGTTATAGGATATACGTTATACGTTACACGTTATACGTTATACGTTATACGTTATAAGTTATACGTTATACGTTATACGGTATACGTTATACGTTATACGTTGGACGTTACAGGTTAAACGTAATACGTTATACGTTATACGTTATGCGTTATACGTTATACGTTATACGTTATACGTTAGACGTTATAGGTTATACGTAATACGTAATACGTTTTACGTTATACGTTATACGTTACACGTTATACCTTATACGTTATACGTTAAAAGTTATACGTTATACGTTATACGGTATACGTTATACGTTATACGTTATACGTTATACGTTATACGTTATACGTTATACGTTATACGTTATACGTTATACGTTATACGTTATACGTTATACGTTATACGTTATACGTTATACGTTATACGTTATACGTTATACGTTATACGTTATACGTTATACGTTATACGTTATACGTTATACGTTATACGTTATACGTTATACGTTATACGTTATACGTTATGCATTATACGTTATACGTTATACGTTATACGTTATACGTTATACGTTATGCGTTATACGTTATACGTTATACGTTATACGTTATACGTTTTACGTTATACGTTATACGTTATACGTTATGCATTATACGTTATACGTTATACGTTATACGTTATACGTTATTCGTTATACGTTATACGTTATACGTTATACGTTATACGTTATACGTTACTCGTTATACGTTATACGTTACTCGTTATGCGTAATATGTAATACGTTTTACGTTTTACGGTATTCGTCATACGTTATACGTTATACGTTATACGTTATACGTTATACGTTATACGTTGTACGTTATACGTTATACGTTATGCGTTATACGCTATACGTTATGCGTTATAGGATATACGTTATACGTTACACGTTATACGTTATACGTTATACGTTATACGTTATACGTTATGCGTTATACGTTATGCGTTATACGTTATACGTTATACGTTATGCGTTGTACGTTATACGTTATACGTTATACGTTATACGTTATTCGTTATACGTTATACGTTACACGTTATACGTTATACGTTATACGTTATGCGTTATAGGATATACGTTATACGTTAACCGTTATACGTTATACGTTATACGTTATACGTTATACGTTATACGTTATACTTTATACGTTATACGTTATACGTTATACGTTATACGTTATACGTTATACGTTATACGTTATACGTTATACGTTATACGTTATACGTTATACGTTATACGTTATACGTTATACGTTATACGTTATACGTTATACGTTATACGTTATACGTTATACGTTATACGTTATACGTTATACGATATACGTTATACGTTATACGTTATACGTTATACGTTATACGATATACGTTGTACGTTATACGTTGTACGTTATACGTTGTACGTTATTCGTTATACGCTATACGTTATACGTTATACGTTATACGTTATACGTTATACGTTATACGTTATACGTTATACGTTATACGTTAAACGTTATACGTTATACGTTATACGTTATACGTTATACGTTATACGTTATACGCTATACGTTATACGTTATACGTTATACGTTCAACGTTATACGTTATACGTTATACGTGATACGTCATACGTTATACGTTATACGTGATACGTTATACGTTATACGTTATACGTTATACGTTGTACGTTATACGTTATATGTAATATGTAATACGTTATACGTTATACGCTATACGTTATACGTTACACGTTATACGTTATACGTTATACGTTATACGTTATACGTTATACGTTATACGTTAAACGTTATACGTTATACGTTATACGTTATACGTTATACGTTATACGTTATACGTTATACGTTATACGTTATACGTTATACGTTATTCGTTATACGTTATACGTTACACGTTATACGTTATACGTTATACGTTATGCGTTATAGGATATACGTTATACGTTACACGTTATACGTTATACGTTATACGTTATACGTTATGCGTTATACGTTATACGTTATACGTTATACGTTAGACGTTATAGGTTATACGTAATACGTAATACGTTTTACGTTATACGTTATACGTTACACGTTATACCTTATACGTTATACGTTATACGTTATTCGTTATACGTTATACGTTGTACGTTATTCGTTATACGTTATACGTTATACGTTATACGTTATACGTTAGACGTTACATTTTATACGTTATACGTTGTACGCTATACGTTATACGTTATACGTTATACGTTATGCGTTATAGGATATACGTTATACGTGATACGTTGTACGTTATACGTTATACGTTATACGTTATACGTTATACGTTATACGTTACACGTTATACGTTATACGTTATACGTTATACGTTATACCTTGTACGTTATACGTTATACGTTATACGTTATACGTTATTCGTTATACGTTATACGTTATACGTTATACGTTATACGTTATACGTTATACGTTATACGTTAAACGTTATACGTTATACGTTATACGTTATACGTTATACGTTATGCGTTATACGTTATGCGTTATACGTTATACGTTATACGTTATGCGTTGTACGTTATACGTTATACGTTATACGTTATACGTTATTCGTTATACGTTATACGTTACACGTTATACGTTATACGTTATACGTTGTACGTTATACGTTATACGTTATGCGTTATACGTTATACGTTGTACGTTATACGTTAAACGTTAGACGTTACATTTTATACGTTATACGTTGTACGCTATACGTTATACGTTATACGTTATACGTTATGCGTTATAGGATATACGATATACGTGATACGTTGTACGTTATACGTTATACGTTATACGTTATACGTTATACGTTATACGTTATACGTTATACGTTATACGTTACACGTTATACGTTATACGTTATACGTTATACGTTATACGTTATACGTTATACGTTATACGTTACACGTTATAAGTTATACGTTATACGTTATACGTTATACGTTATACATTATGCGTTATACGCTATACGTAATGCGTTATAGGTCATACCTTATACGTGATACGTCATACGTTATACGTTATACGTGATACGTTATACGTTATACGTTATACGTTATACGTTGTACGTTATACGTTATATGTAATATGTAATACGTTATACGTTATACGCTATACGTTATACGTTACACGTTATACGTTATACGTTATACGTTATACGTTATACGTTATACGTTATACGTTAAACGTTATACGTTATACGTTATACGTTATACGTTATACGTTATACGTTATACGTTATACGTTATACGTTATACGTTATACGTTATTCGTTATACGTTATACGTTACACGTTATACGTTATACGTTATACGTTATGCGTTATAGGATATACGTTATACGTTACACGTTATACGTTATACGTTATACGTTATACGTTATGCGTTATACGTTATACGTTATACGTTATACGTTAGACGTTATAGGTTATACGTAATACGTAATACGTTTTACGTTATACGTTATACGTTACACGTTATACCTTATACGTTATACGTTAAAAGTTATACGTTATACGTTATACGGTATACGTTATACGTTATACGTTATACGTTATACGTTATACGTTATACGTTATACGTTATACGTTATACGTTATACGTTATACGTTATACGTTATACGTTATACGTTATACGTTATACGTTATACGTTATACGTTATACGTTATACGTTATACGTTATACGTTATACGTTATACGTTATGCATTATACGTTATACGTTATACGTTATACGTTATACGTTATTCGTTATACGTTATACGTTATACGTTATACGTTATACGTTATACGTTACTCGTTATACGTAATATGTAATACGTTTTACGTTATAAGTTATACGTTATACGTTATACGTTATACGTTATACGTTATACGTTATTCGTTATACGTTATACGTTATACGTTATACGTTATACGTTATACGTTATACGTTACTCGTTATGCGTAATATGTAATACGTTTTACGTTTTACGGTATTCGTCATACGTTATACGTTATACGTTACTCGTTATGCGTAATATGTAATACGTTTTACGTTTTACGGTATTCGTCATACGTTATACGTTATACGTTATACGTTATACGTTATACGTTATACGTTATACGTTATACGTTATACGTTATGCGTTATACGCTATACGTTATGCGTTATAGGATATACGTTATACGTTACACGTTATACGTTATACGTTATACGTTATACGTTATACGTTATACGTTATACGTTATACGTTATACGTTATACGTTATGCGTTATACGTTATGCGTTATACGTTATACGTTATACGTTATACGTTATACGTTATACGTTATACGTTATACGTTATACGTTATACGTTATACGTTATACGTTATACGTTATACGTTATACGTTATACGTTATACGTTATACGTTATGCGTTATACGTTATGCGTTATACGTTATACGTTATACGTTATGCGTTGTACGTTATACGTTATACGTTATACGTTATACGTTATTCGTTATACGTTATACGTTACACGTTATACGTTATACGTTATACGTTATGCGTTATAGGATATACGTTATACGTTATACGTTATACGTTATACGTTATACGTTATACGTTATACGTTATACGTTATACGTTATACGTTATACGTTATACGTTATACGTTATACGTTATACGTTATACGTTATACGTTATACGTTATACGTTATACGTTATACGTTATACGTTATACGTTATACGTTATACGTTATACGTTATACGTTATACGTTATACGTTATACGATATACGTTGTACGTTATACGTTGTACGTTATACGTTGTACGTTATTCGTTATACGCTATACGTTATACGTTATACGTTATACGTTATACGTTATACGTTATACGTTATACGTTATACGTTAAACGTTATACGTTATACGTTATACGTTATACGTTATACGTTATACGTTATACGCTATACGCTATACGTTATACGTTATACGTTATACGTTATACGTTATACGTTATACGTTATACGTGATACGTCATACGTTATACGTTATACGTGATACGTTATACGTTATACGTTATACGTTGCACGTTATACGTTATACGATATACGTTATAAGTTATACGTTATACGTTATACGTTATACGTTATACGTTATACGTTATACGTAATACGTTATACGTTATACGTTATACGTTATACGTTATACGTTATACGTTATACGTTATACGTTATACGTTATACGTTATACGTTATACGTTATACGTTACACGTTATAAGTTATACGTTATACGTTATACGTTATACGTTATACATTATGCGTTATACGCTATACGTAATGCGTTATAGGTCATACCTTATACGTGATACGTCATACGTTATACGTTATACGTGATACGTTATACGTTATACGTTATACGTTATACGTTGTACGTTATACGTTATATGTAATATGTAATACGTTATACGTTATACGCTATACGTTATACGTTACACGTTATACGTTATACGTTATACGTTATACGTTATACGTTATACGTTATACGTTAAACGTTATACGTTATACGTTATACGTTATACGTTATACGTTATACGTTATACGTTATACGTTATACGTTATACGTTATACGTTATTCGTTATACGTTATACGTTACACGTTATACGTTATACGTTATACGTTATGCGTTATAGGATATACGTTATACGTTACACGTTATACGTTATACGTTATACGTTATACGTTATGCGTTATACGTTATACGTTATACGTTATACGTTAGACGTTATAGGTTATACGTAATACGTAATACGTTTTACGTTATACGTTATACGTTACACGTTATACCTTATACGTTATACGTTAAAAGTTATACGTTATACGTTATACGGTATACGTTATACGTTATACGTTATACGTTATACGTTATACGTTATACGTTATACGTTATACGTTATACGTTATACGTTATACGTTATACGTTATACGTTATACGTTATACGTTATACGTTATACGTTATACGTTATACGTTATACGTTATACGTTATACGTTATACGTTATACGTTATGCATTATACGTTATACGTTATACGTTATACGTTATACGTTATTCGTTATACGTTATACGTTATACGTTATACGTTATACGTTATACGTTACTCGTTATACGTAATATGTAATACGTTTTACGTTATAAGTTATACGTTATACGTTATACGTTATACGTTATACGTTATACGTTATTCGTTATACGTTATACGTTATACGTTATACGTTATACGTTATACGTTATACGTTACTCGTTATGCGTAATATGTAATACGTTTTACGTTTTACGGTATTCGTCATACGTTATACGTTATACGTTACTCGTTATGCGTAATATGTAATACGTTTTACGTTTTACGGTATTCGTCATACGTTATACGTTATACGTTATACGTTATACGTTATACGTTATACGTTATACGTTATACGTTATACGTTATGCGTTATACGCTATACGTTATGCGTTATAGGATATACGTTATACGTTACACGTTATACGTTATACGTTATACGTTATACGTTATACGTTATACGTTATACGTTATACGTTATACGTTATACGTTATGCGTTATACGTTATGCGTTATACGTTATACGTTATACGTTATACGTTATACGTTATACGTTATACGTTATACGTTATACGTTATACGTTATACGTTATACGTTATACGTTATACGTTATACGTTATACGTTATACGTTATACGTTATGCGTTATACGTTATGCGTTATACGTTATACGTTATACGTTATGCGTTGTACGTTATACGTTATACGTTATACGTTATACGTTATTCGTTATACGTTATACGTTACACGTTATACGTTATACGTTATACGTTATGCGTTATAGGATATACGTTATACGTTATACGTTATACGTTATACGTTATACGTTATACGTTATACGTTATACGTTATACGTTATACGTTATACGTTATACGTTATACGTTATACGTTATACGTTATACGTTATACGTTATACGTTATACGTTATACGTTATACGTTATACGTTATACGTTATACGTTATACGTTATACGTTATACGTTATACGTTATACGTTATACGATATACGTTGTACGTTATACGTTGTACGTTATACGTTGTACGTTATTCGTTATACGCTATACGTTATACGTTATACGTTATACGTTATACGTTATACGTTATACGTTATACGTTATACGTTAAACGTTATACGTTATACGTTATACGTTATACGTTATACGTTATACGTTATACGCTATACGTTATACGTTATACGTTATACGTTATACGTTATACGTTATACGTTATACGTGATACGTCATACGTTATACGTTATACGTGATACGTTATACGTTATACGTTATACGTTATACGTTGTACGTTATACGTTATATGTAATATGTAATACGTTATACGTTATACGCTATACGTTATACGTTACACGTTATACGTTATACGTTATACGTTATACGTTATACGTTATACGTTATACGTTAAACGTTATACGTTATACGTTATACGTTATACGTTATACGTTATACGTTATACGTTATACGTTATACGTTATACGTTATACGTTATTCGTTATACGTTATACGTTACACGTTATACGTTATACGTTATACGTTATGCGTTATAGGATATACGTTATACGTTACACGTTATACGTTATACGTTATACGTTATACGTTATGCGTTATACGTTATACGTTATACGTTATACGTTAGACGTTATAGGTTATACGTAATACGTAATACGTTTTACGTTATACGTTATACGTTACACGTTATACCTTATACGTTATACGTTATACGTTATTCGTTATACGTTATACGTTGTACGTTATTCGTTATACGTTATACGTTATACGTTATACGTTATACGTTATACGTTACTCGTTATGCGTAATATGTAATACGTTTTACGTTTTACGGTATTCGTCATACGTTATACGTTATACGTTATACGTTATACGTTATACGTTATACGTTATACGTTATACGTTATACGTTATACGTTATACGTTATACGTTATACGTTATACGTTATACGTTATACGTTATACGTTATACGTTATACGTTAGACGTTATAGGTTATACGTTATACGTTATACGTTATACGTTATACGTTATACGTTATACGTTATACGTTATAAGTTATACGTTATACGTTATACGTTATACGTTATACATTATGCGTTATACGCTATACGTAATGCGTTATAGGTCATACGTTATACATTATACGTTATACGTTATACGTTATACGTTATACGTTATACGTTATACGTTATACGTTATACGTTATGCGTTATACGTAATGCGTTATACGTTATACGTTATACGTTATGCGTTGTACGTTATACGTTATACGTTATACGTTATACGTTATTCGTTATACGTTATACGTTACACGTTATACGTTATACGTTATACGTTATGCGTTATAGGATATACGTTATACGTTATACGTTATACGTTATACGTTATACGTTATACGTTATACGTTATACGTTATACGTTATACGTTATACGTTATACGTTATACGTTATACGTTATACGTTATACGTTATACGTTATACGTTATACGTTATACGTTATACGTTATACGTTATACGTTATACGTTATACGTTATACGTTATACGTTATACGTTATACGTTATACGTTATACGTTATACGTTATACGTTATACGTTATACGTTATACGTTATACGTTATACGTTATACGTTATACGTTATACGTTATACGTTATACGTTATACGTTATACGTTAGACGTTATAGGTTATACGTAATACGTAATACGTTATACGTTATACGTTATACGTTGCACGTTATACGTTATACGATATACGTTATAAGTTATACGTTATACGTTATACGTTATACGTTATACGTTATACGTTATACGTTATACGTTATACGTTATACGTTATACGTTATACGTTATACGTTATACGTTATACGTTATACGTTATACGTTATACGTTATACGTTATACGTTATACGTTATACGTTATACGTTATACGTTATACGTTATACGTTACACGTTATAAGTTATACGTTATACGTTATACGTTATACGTTATACATTATGCGTTATACGCTATGCGTAATGCGTTATAGGTCATACCTTATACGTGATACGTCATACGTTATACGTTATACGTGATACGTTATACGTTATACGCTATACGTTATACGTTGTACGTTATACGTTATATGTAATATGTAATACGTTATACGTTATACGCTATACGTTATACGTTACACGTTATACGTTATACGTTATACGTTATACGTTATACGTTATACGTTATACGTTAAACGTTATACGTTATACGTTATACGTTATACGTTATACGTTATACGTTATACGTTATACGTTATACGTTATACGTTATACGTTATACGTTATTCGTTATACGTTATACGTTACACGTTATACGTTATACGTTATACGTTATGCGTTATAGGATATACGTTATACGTTACACGTTATACGTTATACGTTATACGTTATACGTTATAAGTTATACGTTATACGTTATACGGTATACGTTATACGTTATACGTTGGACGTTACAGGTTAAACGTAATACGTTATACGTTATACGTTATGCGTTATACGTTATACGTTATACGTTATACGTTAGACGTTATAGGTTATACGTAATACGTAATACGTTTTACGTTATACGTTATACGTTACACGTTATACCTTATACGTTATACGTTAAAAGTTATACGTTATACGTTATACGGTATACGTTATACGTTATACGTTATACGTTATACGTTATACGTTATACGTTATACGTTATACGTTATACGTTATACGTTATACGTTATACGTTATACGTTATACGTTATACGTTATACGTTATACGTTATACGTTATACGTTATACGTTATACGTTATACGTTATACGTTATACGTTATACGTTATACGTTATACGTTATACGTTATACGTTATACGTTATACGTTATGCATTATACGTTATACGTTATACGTTATACGTTATACGTTATACGTTATGCGTTATACGTTATACGTTATACGTTATACGTTATACGTTATACGTTTTACGTTATACGTTATACGTTATACGTTATGCATTATACGTTATACGTTATACGTTATACGTTATACGTTATTCGTTATACGTTATACGTTATACGTTATACGTTATACGTTATACGTTACTCGTTATACGTAATATGTAATACGTTTTACGTTATAAGTTATACGTTATACGTTATACGTTATACGTTATACGTTATACGTTATACGTTATACGTTATACGTTATACGTTATTCGTTATACGTTATACGTTATACGTTATACGTTATACGTTATACGTTATACGTTACCCGTCATGCGTAATATGTAATACGTTTTACGTTTTACGGTATTCGTCATACGTTATACGTTATACGTTATACGTTATACGTTATACGTTATACGTTATACGTTATACGTTATACGTTATACGTTATACGTTATACGTTATGCGTTATACGCTATACGTTATGCGTTATAGGATATACGTTATACGTTACACGTTATACGTTATACGTTATACGTTATACGTTATACGTTATGCGTTATACGTTATGCGTTATACGTTATACGTTATACGTTATGCGTTGTACGTTATACGTTATACGTTATACGTTAACGTTATTCGTTATACGTTATACGTTACACGTTATACGTTATACGTTATACGTTATGCGTTATAGGATATACGTTATACGTTATACGTTATACGTTATACGTTATACGTTATACGTTATACGTTATACGTTATACGTTATACGTTATACGTTATACGTTATACGTTATACGTTATACGTTATACGTTATACGTTATACGTTATACGTTATACGTTATACGTTATACGTTATACGTTATACGTTATGCGTTATACGTTATACGTTATACGATATACGTTGTACGTTATACGTTATACGTTATACGTTATACGTTATTCGTTATACGCTATACGTTATACGTTATACGTTATACGTTATACGTTGTACGTTATACGTTATACGTTATACGTTAAACGTTATACGTTATACGTTATACGTTATACGTTATACGTTATACGTTATACGTTATACGTTATACGTTATACGTTATACGTTATACGTTATACGTTATACGTTATACGTTATACGTTATACGTTATACGTTATACGTTATACGTTATACGTTATACGTTATACGTTATACGTTATACGTTATACGTTAGACGTTATAGGTTATACGTAATACGTAATACGTTATACGTTATACGTTATACGTTGCACGTTATACGTTATACGATATACGTTATAAGTTATACGTTATACGTTATACGTTATACGTTATACGTTATACGTTATACGTTATACGTTATACGTTATACGTTATACGTTATACGTTATACGTTATACGTTATACGTTATACGTTATACGTTATACGTTATACGTTATACGTTATACGTTATACGTTATACGTTATACGTTATAAGTTATACGTTATACGTTATACGTTATACGTTATACATTATGCGTTATACGCTATACGTAATGCGTTATAGGTCATACCTTATACGTGATACGTCATACGTTATACGTTATACGTGATACGTTATACGTTATACGTTATACGTTATACGTTGTACGTTATACGTTATATGTAATATGTAATACGTTATACGTTATACGCTATACGTTATACGTTACACGTTATACGTTATACGTTATACGTTATATGTTATACGTTATACGTTATACGTTAAACGTTATACGTTATACGTTATACGTTATACGTTATTCGTTATACGTTATACGTTGTACGTTATTCGTTATACGTTATACGTTATACGTTATACGTTATACGTTATACGTTACTCGTTATGCGTAATATGTAATACGTTTTACGTTTTACGGTATTCGTCATACGTTATACGTTATACGTTATACGTTATACGTTATACGTTATACGTTATACGTTATACGTTATACGTTATACGTTATACGTTATGCGTTATACGCTATACGTTATGCGTTATAGGATATACGTTATACGTTACACGTTATACGTTATACGTTATACGTTATACGTTATACGTTATGCGTTATACGTTATGCGTTATACGTTATACGTTATACGTTATGCGTTGTACGTTATACGTTATACGTTATACGTTATACGTTATTCGTTATACGTTATACGTTACACGTTATACGTTATACGTTATACGTTATGCGTTATAGGATATACGTTATACTTTATACGTTATACGTTATACGTTATACGTTATACGTTAGACGTTATACGTTATACGTTATACGTTATACGTTATACGTTATACGTTATACGTTATACGTTATACGTTATACGTTATACGTTATACGTTATACGTTATACGTTATACGTTATACGTTATACGTTATACGTTATACGTTATACGTTATACGTTATACGTTATACGTTATGCATTATACGTTATACGTTATACGTTATACGTTATACGTTATACGTTATGCGTTATACGTTATACGTTATACGTTATACGTTATACGTTTTACGTTATACGTTATACGTTATACGTTATGCATTATACGTTATACGTTATACGTTATACGTTATACGTTATTCGTTATACGTTATACGTTATACGTTATACGTTATACGTTATACGTTATACGTTATACGTTATACGTTATACGTTATACGTTATACGTTATACGTTATACGTTATGCGTTATACGTTATACGTTATACGTTATACGTTATACGTTATACGTTATACGTTATACGTTATACGTTAGACGTTATAGGTTATACGTAATACGTAATACGTTATACGTTATACGTTATACGTTGCACGTTATACGTTATACGATATACGTTATAAGTTATACGTTATACGTTATACGTTATACGTTATACGTTATACGTTATACGTTATACGTTATACGTTATACGTTATACGTTATACGTTATACGTTATACGTTATACGTTATACGTTATACGTTATACGTTATACATTATACGTTAAACGTTATACGTTATACGTTATACGTTATACGATATACGTTATACGTTAAACGTTTTACGTTATACGTTATACGTTATACGTTATGCGTTATACGTTATACGTTAAACGTTATACGTTATACGTTATACGGTATACGTTATACGTTATACGTTGGACGTTACAGGTTAAACGTAATACGATATACGTTATACGTTATGCGTTATACGTTATACGTTATACGTTATACGTTAGACGTTATAGGTTATACGTAATACGTAATACGTTTTACGTTATACGTTATACGTTACACGTTATACCTTATACGTTATACGTTAAAAGTTATACGTTATACGTTATACGTTATACGTTATACGTTATACGTTATGCGTTATACGCTATACGTTATGCGTTATAGGTCATACCTTATACGTGATACGTCATACGTTATACGTTATACGTTATACGTTATTCGTTATACGTTATACGTTGTACGTTATTCGTTATACGTTATACGTTATACGTTATACGTTATACGTTATACGTTACTCGTTATGCGTAATATGTAATACGTTTTACGTTTTACGGTATTCGTCATACGTTATACGTTATACGTTATACGTTATACGTTATACGTTATACGTTATACGTTATGCGTTATACGCTATACTTTATGCGTTACAGGATATACGTTATACGTTATACGTTATACGATATACGTTATACGTTAAACGTTGTACGTTATACGTTATACGTTATACGTTATACGTTATACGTTATACGTTATACGTTATACGTTATACGTTATACGTTATACGTTATACGTTATACGTTATACGTTATACGTTATACGTTATACGTTATACGTTATACGTTATACGTTATACGATATACGTTTACGTTATACGTTTATACGTTATACGTTATACGTTATTCGTTATACGCTATACGTTATACGTTATACGTTATACGTTATACGTTATACGTTATACGTTATACGTTATACGTTATACGTTAAACGTTATACGTTATACGTTATACGTTATACGTTATACGTTATGCGTTATACGTTATACGTTATACGTTATACGTTATACGTTATACGTTATACGTTATACGTTATACGTTATACGTTAGACGTTATAGGTTATACGTAGTACGTAATACGTTATACGTTATACGTTATACGTTGCACGTTATACGTTATACGATATACGTTATAAGTTATACGTTATACGTTATACGTTATACGTTATACGTTATACGTTATACGTTATACGTTATACGTTATGCGTTATACGCTATACGTTATGCGTTATAGGATATACGTTATACGTTACACGTTATACGTTATACGTTATACGTTATACGTTATACGTTATACGTTATACGTTATACGTTATACGTTATACGTTATGCGTTATACGTTATGCGTTATACGTTATACGTTATACGTTATACGTTATACGTTATACGTTATACGTTATACGTTATACGTTATACGTTATACGTTATACGTTATACGTTATACGTTATACGTTATACGTTATACGTTATACGTTATACGTTATACGTTATACGTTATACGTTATGCGTTATACGTTATGCGTTATACGTTATACGTTATACGTTATGCGTTGTACGTTATACGTTATACGTTATACGTTATACGTTATTCGTTATACGTTATACGTTACACGTTATACGTTATACGTTATACGTTATGCGTTATAGGATATACGTTATACGTTATACGTTATACGTTATACGTTATACGTTATACGTTATACGTTATACGTTATACGTTATACGTTACACGTTATACGTTATACGTTATACGTTATACGTTATACGTTATACGTTATACGTTATACGTTATACGTTATACGTTATACGTTATACGTTATACGTTATACGTTATACGTTATACGATATACGTTGTACGTTATACGTTGTACGTTATACGTTGTACGTTATTCGTTATACGCTATACGTTATACGTTATACGTTATACGTTATACGTTATACGTTATACGTTATACGTTATACGTTAAACGTTATACGTTATACGTTATACGTTATACGTTATACGTTATACGTTATACGTTATACGTTATACGTTATACGTTATACGTTATACGTTATACGTTATACGTTATACGTTATACGTTATACGTTATACGTTATACGTTATGCGTTATACGTTATACGTTATACGTTAGACGTTATAGGTTATACGTAATACGTAATACGTTATACGTTATACGTTATACGTTGCACGTTATACGTTATACGATATACGTTATAAGTTATACGTTATACGTTATACGTTATACGTTATACGTTATACGTTATACGTTACACGTTATACGTTATACGTTATACGTTATACGTTATACGTATACGTTATACGTTATACGTTATACGTTATACGTTATACGTTATACGTTATACGTTATACGTTATACGTTATACGTTACACGTATAAGTTATACGTTATACGTTATACGTTATACGTTATACATTATGCGTTATACGCTATACGTAATGCGTTATAGGTCATACCCTTATACGTGATACGTCATACGTTATACGTTATACGTGATACGTTATACGTTATACGCTATACGTTATACGTTGTACGTTATACGTTATATGTAATATGTAATACGTTATACGTTATACGCTATACGTTATACGTTACACGTTATACGTTATACGTTATACGTTATACGTTATACGTTATACGTTATACGTTAAACGTTATACGTTATACGTTATACGTAATACGTTATACGTTATACGTTATACGTTATACGTTATACGTTATACGTTATACGTTATTCGTTATACGTTATACGTTACACGTTACACGTTATACGTTATACGTTATACGTTATGCGTTATAGGATATACGTTATACGTTACACGTTATACGTTATACGTTATACGTTATAAGTTATACGTTATACGTTATACGGTATACGTTATACGTTATACGTTGGACGTTACAGGTTAAACGTAATACGTTATACGTTATACGTTATGCGTTACACGTTATACGTTATACGTTATACGTTAGACGTTATAGGTTATACGTAATACGTAATACGTTTTACGTTATACGTTATACGTTACACGTTATACCTTATACGTTATACGTTAAAAGTTATACGTTATACGTTATACGGTATACGTTATACGTTATACGTTATACGTTATACGTTATACGTTATACGTTATACGTTATACGTTATACGTTATACGTTATACGTTATACGTTATACGTTATACGTTATACGTTATACGTTATACGTTATACGTTATACGTTATACGTTATACGTTATACGTTATACGTTATACGTTATACGTTATACGTTATACGTTATACGTTATACGTTATACGTTATGCATTATACGTTATACGTTATACGTTATACGTTATACGTTATACGTTATGCGTTATACGTTATACGTTATACGTTATACGTTATACGTTTTACGTTATACGTTATACGTTATACGTTATGCATTATACGTTATACGTTATACGTTATACGTTATACGTTATTCGTTATACGTTATACGTTATACGTTATACGTTATACGTTATACGTTACTCGTTATACGTAATATGTAATACGTTTTACGTTATAAGTTATACGTTATACGTTATACGTTATACGTTATACGTTATACGTTATACGTTATACGTTATACGTTATACGTTATTCGTTATACGTTATACGTTATACGTTATACGTTATACGTTATACGTTATACGTTACTCGTTATGCGTAATATGTAATACGTTTTACGTTTTACGGTATTCGTCATACGTTATACGTTATACGTTATACGTTATACGTTATACGTTATACGTTATACGTTATACGTTATACGTTATACGTTATACGTTATGCGTTATACGCTATACGTTATGCGTTATAGGATATACGTTATACGTTACACGTTATACGTTATACGTTATACGTTATACGTTATACGTTATGCGTTATACGTTATGCGTTATACGTTATACGTTATACGTTATGCGTTGTACGTTATACGTTATACGTTATACGTTATACGTTATTCGTTATACGTTATACGTTACACGTTATACGTTATACGTTATACGTTATGCGTTATAGGATATACGTTATACGTTATACGTTATACGTTATACGTTATACGTTATACGTTATACGTTATACGTTATACGTTATACGTTATACGTTATACGTTATACGTTATACGTTATACGTTATACGTTATACGTTAAACGTTATACGTTATACGTTATACGTTATACGTTATACGTTATACGTTATACGTTATACGTTATACGTTATACGTTATACGTTATACGTTATACGTTATACGTTATACGTTATTCGTTATACGTTATACGTTACACGTTATACGTTATACGTTATACGTTATGCGTTATAGGATATACGTTATACGTTATACGTTATACGTTATACGTTATACGTTATACGTTATACGTTATACGTTATACGTTATACGTTATACGTTATACGTCATACGTTATACGTTATACGTTATACGTTATACGTTATACGTTATACGTTATACGTTATGCGTTATACGTTATACGTAATACGTAATACGTTATAGGTTATACGTTATACGTTGCACGTTATACGTTATACGATATACGTTATAAGTTATACGTTATACGTTATACGTTATACGTTATACGTTATACGTTATACGTTATACGTTATACGTTATACGTTATACGTTATACGTTATACGTTATACGTTATACGTTATACGTTATACGTTATACGTTATACGTTATACGTTATACGTTATACGTTATACGTTATAAGTTATACGTTATACGTTATACGTTATACGTTATACATTATGCGTTATACGCTATACGTAATGCGTTATAGGTCATACCTTATACGTGATACGTCATACGTTATACGTTATACGTGATACGTTATACGTTATACGTTATACGTTATACGTTATACGTTATACGTTATACGTTATACGTTATACGTTATACGTTATACGTTATGCGTTATACGCTATACGTTATGCGTTATAGGATATACGTTATACGTTACACGTTATACGTTATACGTTATACGTTATACGTTATACGTTATGCGTTATACGTTATGCGTTATACGTTATACGTTATACGTTATGCGTTGTACGTTATACGTTATACGTTATACGTTATACGTTATTCGTTATACGTTATACGTTACACGTTATACGTTATACGTTATACGTTATGCGTTATAGGATATACGTTATACTTTATACGTTATACGTTATACGTTATACGTTATACGTTATACGTTATACGTTATACGTTATACGTTATACGTTATACGTTATACGTTATACGTTATACGTTATACGTTATACGTTATACGTTATACGTTATACGTTATACGTTATACGTTATACGTTATACGTTATACGTTATACGTTATACGTTATACGTTATACGTTATACGTTATACGTTATACGTTATACGATATACGTTGTACGTTATACGTTATACGTTATACGTTATACGTTATACGTTATTCGTTATACGCTATACGTTATACGTTATACGTTATACGTTATACGTTATACGTTATACGTTATACGTTATACGTTATACGTTAAACGTTATACGTTATACGTTATACGTTATACGTTATACGTTATGCGTTATACGTTATACGTTATACGTTATACGTTATACGTTATACGTTATACGTTATACGTTATACGTTATACGTTAGACGTTATAGGTTATACGTAATACGTAATACGTTATACGTTATACGTTATACGTTGCACGTTATACGTTATACGATATACGTTATAAGTTATACGTTAGACGTTATACGTTATACGTTATACGTTATACGTTATACGTTATACGTTATACGTTATACGTTATACGTTATACGTTATACGTTATACGTTATACGTTATACGTTATACGTTATACGTTATACGTTAAACGTTATACGTTATACGTTATACGTTATACGATATACGTTATACGTTAAACGTTTTACGTTATACGTTATACGTTATACGTTATACGTTATACGTTATACGTTAAACGTTATACGTTATACGTTATACGGTATACGTTATACGTTATACGTTGGACGTTACAGGTTAAACGTAATACGTTATACGTTATACGTTATGCGTTATACGTTATACGTTATACGTTATACGTTAGACGTTATAGGTTATACGTAATACGTAATACGTTTTACGTTATACGTTATACGTTACACGTTATACCTTATACGTTATACGTTAAAAGTTATACGTTATACGTTATACGTTATACGTTATACGTTATACGTTATGCGTTATACGCTATACGTTATGCGTTATAGGTCATACCTTATACGTGATACGTCATACGTTATACGTTATACGTTATACGTTATTCGTTATACGTTATACGTTGTACGTTATTCGTTATACGTTATACGTTATACGTTATACGTTATACGTTATACGTTACTCGCTATGCGTAATATGTAATACGTTTTACGTTTTACGGTATTCGTCATACGTTATACGTTATACGTTATACGTTATACGTTATACGTTATACGTTATACGTTATACGTTATACGTTATACGTTATACGTTATGCGTTATACGCTATACGTTATGCGTTATAGGATATACGTTATACGTTACACGTTATACGTTATACATTATACGTTATACGTTATACGTTATGCGTTATACGTTATGCGTTATACGTTATACGTTATACGTTATGCGTTGTACGTTATACGTTACACGTTATACGTTATACGTTATTCGTTATACGTTATACGTTACACGTTATACGTTATACGTTATACGTTATACGTTATACGTTATACGTTATACGTTATACGTTATACGTTATGCGTTATACGTTATACGTTATACGTTATACGTTATACGTTATACGTTATACGTTATACGTTATACGTTATACGTTAGACGTTATAGGTTATACGTAATACGTAATACGTTATACGTTATACGTTATACGTTGCACGTTATACGTTATACGATATACGTTATAAGTTATACGTTATACGTTATACGTTATACGTTATACGTTATACGTTATACGTTATACGTTATACGTTATACGTTATACGTTATACGTTATACGTTATACGTTATACGTTATACGTTATACATTATACGTTAAACGTTATACGTTATACGTTATACGTTATACGATATACGTTATACGTTAAACGTTTTACGTTATACGTTATACGTTATACGTTATACGTTATACGTTATACGTTAAACGTTATACGTTATACGTTATACGGTATACGTTATACGTTATACGTTGGACGTTACAGGTTAAACGTAATACGTTATACGTTATACGTTATGCGTTATACGTTATACGTTATACGTTATACGTTAGACGTTATAGGTTATACGTAATACGTAATACGTTTTACGTTATACGTTATACGTTACACGTTATACCTTATACGTTATACGTTAAAAGTTATACGTTATACGTTATACGTTATACGTTATACGTTATACGTTATGCGTTATACGCTATACGTTATGCGTTATAGGTCATACCTTATACGTGATACGTCATACGTTATACGTTATACGTTATACGTTATTCGTTATACGTTACACGTTGTACGTTATTCGTTATACGTTATACGTTATACGTTATACGTTATGCGTTATAGGATATACGTTATACGTTATACGTTATACGTTATACGTTATACGTTATACGATATACGTTATACGTTATACGTTATACGTTATACGTTATACGTTATACGTTATACGTTATACGTTATACTTTATACGTTATACGTTAAACGTTATACGTTATACGTTATACGTTATTCGTTATACGTTATACGTAATACGTTATACGTTATACGTTAGACGTTATACGTTGTACGTTATACGTTAAACGTTAGACGTTATATGTTATACTTTATACGTTGTACGTTAAACGTTATATGTAATTTGCAATACGTTATACGTTATACGCTATACGTTATACGTAATACGTTATACGTTATACGTTATACGTTATACGTTATACGTTATACGTTATACGTTATTCGTTATACGTTATACGGTATACGTTATACGTTATACGATATACGTTATACGTTATACGTTGTACGTTATACGTTATACGTTATACGTTATACGTTATACGTTATACGTTATACGTTATACGTTATACGTTATACGTTATGCGTTATACGTTATACGTTATACGTTATACGTTATACGTTTTACGTTATACGTTATACGTTATACGTTATACGTTATACGTTATACGTTATACGTTATACGTTGTACGTTATACGTTATATGTAATATGTAATACGTTATACGTTATACGCTATACGTTATACGTTACACGTTATACGTTATACGTTATGCGTTATACGTTATGCGTTATACGTTATACGTTATACGTTATACGTTATACGTTATACGTTATACGTTATACGTTATACGTTATACGTTATACGTTATTCGTTATACGTTATACGTAATACGTTATACGTTATACGTTAGACGTTATACGTTGTACGTTATACGTTAAACGTTAGACGTTATATGTTATACGTTATACGTTGTACGTTAAACGTTATATGTAATATGTAATACGTTATACGTTATACGCTATACGTTATACGTTACACGTTATACGTTATACGTTATGCGTTATACGTTATGCGTTATACGTTGTACGTTATACGTTATACGATATACGTTATTCGTTATACGTTATACGTAATACGTTATACGTTATACGTTATACGTTATACGTTATACGTTATACGTTATACGTTATACGTTATACGTTAAACGTTATACGTTATACGTTATACGTTATACGATATACGTTATACGTTATACGTTGTACGTTATACGTTATACGTTACACGTTATACGTTATACGTTATACGTTATACGTTATACGTTAAACGTTATACGTTATACGTTATGCGTTATACGTTATACGTTATACGTTATGCGTTATATGTAATATGTAATATGTTATACGTTATACGCTATACGTTATACGTTACACGTTGTACGTTATACGTTATACGTTAAACGTTATACGTTAAACGTTATACGTTATACGTTATACGTTATACGTTATACGATATACGTTATACGTTATACGTTATACGTTAGACGTTATAGGTTATACGTTATACGTTATGCGTTATACGCTATACGTTATGCGTTATAGGTCATACCTTATACGTGATACGTCATACGTTATACGTTATACGTGATACGTTATACGTTATACGTTATACGTTATAGGTGGTACGTTATACGTTATATGTAATATGTAATATGTTATACGTTATACGCTATACGTTATACGTTACACGTTGTACGTTATACGTTATGCGTTATACGTTATGCGTTATACGTTATACGTTATACGTTATACGTTATACGTTATACGTTATACGTTATACGTTATACGTTATTCGTTATACGTTATACGTAATACGTTATACGTTATACGTTATACGTTATACGTTATACGTTATACGTTAAACGTTATACGTTAAACGTTATACGTTATACGTTATACGTTATACGTTATACGATATACGTTATACGTTATACGTTATACGTTAGACGTTATAGGTTATACGTAATACGTAATACGTTTTATGTTATACGTTATACGTTACACGTTATACGTTATACGTTATACGTTACAAGTTATACGTTATACGTTATACGGTATACGTTATACGTTATACGTTGGACGTTACAGGTTAAACGTAATACGTTATACGTTATACGTTATGCGTTATACGTTATACGTTATACGTTATACGTTAGACGTTATAGGTGATACGTAATACGTAATACGTTTTACGTTATACGTTATACGTTACACGTTATACCTTATACGTTATACGTTAAAAGTTATACGTTATACGTTATACGTTATACGTTATACGTTATACGTTATGCGTTATACGCTATACGTTATGCGTTATAGGATATACGTTATACGTTACACGTTATACGTTATACGTTATACGTTATACGTTATACGTTATGCGTTATACGTTATGCGTTATACGTTATACGTTATACGTTATGCGTTGTACGTTATACGTTATACGTTATACGTTATACGTTATTCGTTATACGTTATACGTTACACGTTATACGTTATACGTTATACGTTATGCGTTATAGGATATACCTTATACGTTATACGTTATACGTTATACGTTATACGTTATACGTTATACGTTATACGTTATACGTTATACGTTATACGTTATACGTTATACGTTATACGTTATACGTTATACGTTATACGTTATACGTTATACGTTAGACGTTATAGGTTATACGTAATACGTAATACGTTATACGTTATACGTTATACGTTGCACGTTATACGTTATACGATATACGTTATAAGTTATACGTTATACGCTATACGTTATACGTTATACGTTATACGTTATACGTTATACGTTATACGTTATACGTTATACGTTATACGTTATACGTTATACGTTATACGTTATACGTTAAACGTTATACGTTATACGTTATACGTTATACGATATACGATATACGTTAAACGTTGTACGTTATACGTTATACGTTATACGTTATACGTTATACGTTATACGTTAAACGTTATACGTTATACGTTATACGTTATACGTTATACGTTATACGTTATACGTTATACGTTATACGTTATACGTTATACGTTATACGTTATGCGTTATAGGATATACGTTATACGTTATACGTTACACGTTGTACGTTATACGTTATGCGTTATACGATATGCGTTATACGTTATACGTTATACGTTATACGTTATACGTTATACGTTATACGTTATACGTTATTCGTTATACGTTATACGTAATACGTTATACGTTATACGTTATACGTTATACGTTATACGTTATACGTTAAACGTTATACGTTAAACGTTATACGTTATACGTTATACGTTATACGATATACGTTATACGTTATACGTTATACGTTAGACGTTATAGGTTATACGTAATACGTAATACGTTTTATGTTATACGTTATACGTTACACGTTATACGTTATACGTTATACGTTACAAGTTATACGTTATACGTTATACGGTATACGTTATACGTTATACGTTGGACGTTACAGGTTAAACGTAATACGTTATACGTTATACGTTATGCGTTATACGTTATACGTTATACGTTATACGTTAGACGTTATACGTTATACGTTATACGTTATACGTTATACGTTATACGTTATACGTTACTCGTTATGCGTAATATGTAATACGTTTTACGTTTTACGGTATTCGTCATACGTTATACGTTATACGTTATACGTTATACGTTATACGTTATACGTTATACGTTATACGTTATACGTTATACGTTATACGTTATACGTTATACGTTATACGTTATACGTTATACGTTAAACGTTATACGTTATACGTTATACGTTATACGATATACGTTATACGTTAAACGTTGTACGTTATACGTTATACGTTATACGTTATACGTTATACGTTATACGTTAAACGTTATACGTTATACGTTATACGTTATACGTTATACGTTATACGTTATACGTTATACGTTATACGTTATACGTTATACGTTATACGTTATACGTTATACGTTATACGTTATACGTTATACGTTATACGTTGTACGTTATGCGTTAAACGTTATACGTTATACGATATACATTATACGTTATACGTTATGCGTTATAGGATATACGTTATACGTTATACGTTATACGTTATACGTTATACGTTATACGTTATACGTTATACGTTATACGTTATACGTTATACGTTATACGTTATACGTTATACGTTATACGTTATACGTTATACGTTATACGTTATACGTTATACGTTATACGTTATACGTTATACGTTATACGTTATACGTTATACGTTATACGTTATACGTTATACGTTATACGTTATACGTTATACGTTATACGTTATACGTTATACGTTATACGTTATACGTTATACGTTATACGTTATACGTTATACGTTATACGTTATACGTTATACGTTATACGTTATACGTTATACGTTATACGTTATACGTTATACGTTATACGTTAGACGTTATAGGTTATACGTAATACGTAATACGTTATACGTTATACGTTATACGTTGCACGTTATACGTTATACGATATACGTTATAAGTTATACGTTATACGCTATACGTTATACGTTATACGTTATACGTTATACGTTATACGTTATACGTTATACGTTATACGTTATACGTTATACGTTATACGTTATACGTTATACGTTAAACGTTATACGTTATACGTTATACGTTATACGATATACGATATACGTTAAACGTTGTACGTTATACGTTATACGTTATACGTTATACGTTATACGTTATACGTTAAACGTTATACGTTATACGTTATACGTTATACGTTATACGTTATACGTTATACGTTATACGTTATACGTTATACGTTATACGTTATACGTTATGCGTTATAGGATATACGTTATACGTTATACGTTACACGTTGTACGTTATACGTTATGCGTTATACGATATGCGTTATACGTTATACGTTATACGTTATACGTTATACGTTATACGTTATACGTTATACGTTATTCGTTATACGTTATACGTAATACGTTATACGTTATACGTTATACGTTATACGTTATACGTTATACGTTAAACGTTATACGTTAAACGTTATACGTTATACGTTATACGTTATACGATATACGTTATACGTTATACGTTATACGTTAGACGTTATAGGTTATACGTAATACGTAATACGTTTTATGTTATACGTTATACGTTACACGTTATACGTTATACGTTATACGTTACAAGTTATACGTTATACGTTATACGGTATACGTTATACGTTATACGTTGGACGTTACAGGTTAAACGTAATACGTTATACGTTATACGTTATGCGTTATACGTTATACGTTATACGTTATACGTTAGACGTTATACGTTATACGTTATACGTTATACGTTATACGTTATACGTTATACGTTACTCGTTATGCGTAATATGTAATACGTTTTACGTTTTACGGTATTCGTCATACGTTATACGTTATACGTTATACGTTATACGTTATACGTTATACGTTATACGTTATACGTTATACGTTATACGTTATACGTTATACGTTATACGTTATACGTTATACGTTATACGTTAAACGTTATACGTTATACGTTATACGTTATACGATATACGTTATACGTTAAACGTTGTACGTTATACGTTATACGTTATACGTTATACGTTATACGTTATACGTTAAACGTTATACGTTATACGTTATACGTTATACGTTATACGTTATACGTTATACGTTATACGTTATACGTTATACGTTATACGTTATACGTTATACGTTATACGTTATACGTTATACGTTATACGTTATACGTTGTACGTTATGCGTTAAACGTTATACGTTATACGATATACATTATACGTTATACGTTATGCGTTATAGGATATACGTTATACGTTATACGTTATACGTTATACGTTATACGTTATACGTTATACGTTATACGTTATACGTTATACGTTATACGTTATACGTTATACGTTATACGTTATACGTTATACGTTATACGTTATACGTTATACGTTATACGTTATACGTTATACGTTATACGTTATACGTTATACGTTATACGTTATACGTTATACGTTATACGTTATACGTTATACGTTATACGTTATACGTTATACGTTATACGTTATACGTTATACGTTATACGTTATACGTTATACGTTATACGTTATACGTTATACGTTTTACGTTTTACGTTATACGTTATACGTTATACGTTATACGTTATACGTTATACGTTATACGTTATACGTTATACGTTATACGTTATACGTTATACGTTATACGTTATACGTTATACGTTATACGTTATACGTTATACGTTATACGTTATACGTTATACGTTATACGTTATACGTTATACGTTATGCGTTATAGGATATACCTTATACGTTATACGTTATACGTTATACGTTATACGTTATACGTTATACGTTATACGTTATACGTTATACGTTATACGTTATACGTTATACGTTATACGTTATACGTTATACGTTATACGTTATACGTTATACGTTAGACGTTATAGGTTATACGTAATACGTAATACGTTATACGTTATACGTTATACGTTGCACGTTATACGTTATACGATATACGTTATAAGTTATACGTTATACGCTATACGTTATACGTTATACGTTATACGTTATACGTTATACGTTATACGTTATACGTTATACGTTATACGTTATACGTTATACGTTATACGTTATACGTTAAACGTTATACGTTATACGTTATACGTTATACGATATACGATATACGTTAAACGTTGTACGTTATACGTTATACGTTATACGTTATACGTTATACGTTATACGTTAAACGTTATACGTTATACGTTATACGTTATACGTTATACGTTATACGTTATACGTTATACGTTATACGTTATACGTTATACGTTATACGTTATGCGTTATAGGATATACGTTATACGTTATACGTTACACGTTGTACGTTATACGTTATGCGTTATACGATATGCGTTATACGTTATACGTTATACGTTATACGTTATACGTTATACGTTATACGTTATACGTTATTCGTTATACGTTATACGTAATACGTTATACGTTATACGTTATACGTTATACGTTATACGTTATACGTTAAACGTTATACGTTAAACGTTATACGTTATACGTTATACGTTATACGATATACGTTATACGTTATACGTTATACGTTAGACGTTATAGGTTATACGTAATACGTAATACGTTTTATGTTATACGTTATACGTTACACGTTATACGTTATACGTTATACGTTACAAGTTATACGTTATACGTTATACGGTATACGTTATACGTTATACGTTGGACGTTACAGGTTAAACGTAATACGTTATACGTTATACGTTATGCGTTATACGTTATACGTTATACGTTATACGTTAGACGTTATACGTTATACGTTATACGTTATACGTTATACGTTATACGTTATACGTTACTCGTTATGCGTAATATGTAATACGTTTTACGTTTTACGGTATTCGTCATACGTTATACGTTATACGTTATACGTTATACGTTATACGTTATACGTTATACGTTATACGTTATACGTTATACGTTATACGTTATACGTTATACGTTATACGTTATACGTTATACGTTAAACGTTATACGTTATACGTTATACGTTATACGATATACGTTATACGTTAAACGTTGTACGTTATACGTTATACGTTATACGTTATACGTTATACGTTATACGTTAAACGTTATACGTTATACGTTATACGTTATACGTTATACGTTATACGTTATACGTTATACGTTATACGTTATACGTTATACGTTATACGTTATACGTTATACGTTATACGTTATACGTTATACGTTATACGTTGTACGTTATGCGTTAAACGTGATACGTTATACGATATACATTATACGTTATACGTTATGCGTTATAGGATATACGTTATACGTTATACGTTATACGTTATACGTTATACGTTATACGTTATACGTTATACGTTATACGTTATACGTTATACGTTATACGTTATACGTTATACGTTATACGTTATACGTTATACGTTATACGTTATACGTTATACGTTATACGTTATACGTTATACGTTATACGTTATACGTTATACGTTATACGTTATACGTTATACGTTATACGTTATACGTTATACGTTATACGTTATACGTTATACGTTATACGTTATACGTTATACGTTATACGTTATACGTTATACGTTATACGTTATACGTTTTACGTTTTACGTTATACGTTATACGTTATACGTTATACGTTATACGTTATACGTTATACGTTATACGTTATACGTTATACGTTATACGTTATACGTTATACGTTATACGTTATACGTTATACGTTATACGTTATACGTTATACGTTATACGTTATACGTTATACGTTATACGTTATACGTTATACGTTATACGTTATACGTTATACGTTATACGTTATACGTTATACGTTATACGTTATACGTTATACGTTACTCGTTATGCGTAATATGTAATACGTTTTACGTTTTACGGTATTCGTCATACGTTATACGTTATACGTTATACGTTATACGTTATACGTTATACGTTGTACGTTATACGTTATACGTTATACGTTATACGTTATGCGTTATACGCTATACTTTATGCGTTACAGGATATACGTTATACGTTACACGTTATACGTTATACGTTATACGTTATACGTTATACGTTATGCGTTATACGTTATGCGTTATACGTTATACGTTATACGTTATGCGTTGTACGTTATACCTTATACGTTATACGTTATACGTTATTCGTTATACGTTATACGTTACACGTTATACGTTATACGTTATACGTTATGCGTTATAGGATATACGTTATACGTTATACGTTATACGTTATGCGTTATAGGATATACGTTATACGTTATACGTTATACGTTATACGTTATACGTTATACGTTATACGTTATACGTTATACGTTATACGTTATACGTTATACGTTATACGTTATACGTTATACGTTATACGTTATACGTTATACGTTATACGTTATACGTTATACGTTATACGTTATACGTTATACGTTATACCTTATACGTTATACGTTATACGTTATACGTTATACGTTATACGTTATACGTTATACGTTATACGTTATACGTTATACGATATACGTTGTACGTTATACGTTATACGTTATACGTTATACGTTATACGTTATTCGTTATACGCTATACGTTATACGTTATACGTTATACGTTATACGTTATACGTTATACGTTATACGTTATACGTTAAACGTTATACGTTATACGTTATACGTTATACGTTATACGTTATACGTTATACGTTATACGTTATACGTTATACGTTATACGTTATACGTTATACGTTATACATTATACGTTATACGTTATACGTTATACGTTATACGTAATACGTAATACGTTATACGTTACACGTTATACGTTGCACGTTATACGTTATACGATATACGTTATAAGTTATACGTTATACGTTATACGTTATACGTTATACGTTATACGTTATACGTTATACGTTATACGTTATACGTTATACGTTATTCGTTATACGTTATACGTTATACGTTATACGTTATACGTTATACGTTATATGTTATAAGTTATACGTTATACGTTATACGTTATACGTTATACATTATGCGTTATACGCTATACGTAATGCGTTATAGGTCATACCTTATACGTGATACGTCATACGTTATACTTTATACGTTATACGTTATACGTTATACGTTATACGTTATACGTTGTACGTTATACGTTATATGTAATATGTAATACGTTATACGTTATACGCTATACGTTATACGTTACACGTTATACGTTATACATTACACGTTATACGTTATACGTAATGCGTTATACGTTATGCGTTATACGTTATACGTTATACGTTATACGTTATACGTTATACGTTATACGTTATACGTTATACGTTATACGTTATACGTTGTACGTTATACGTTATACGTTATACGATATACGTTATACGTTATACGTTGTACGTTGTACGTTATACGTTTTACGTTATACGTTGTACGTTATACGTTATGCGTTATACGTTATACGTTGTACGTTATACGTTAAACGTTAGACGTTACATTTTATACGTTATACGTTGTACGGTATACGTTATACGTTATACGTTATACGTTATGCGTTATAGGATATACGTTATACGTGATACGTTGTACGTTATACGTTATACGTTATACGTTATACGTTACACGTTATACGTTACACGTTAAACGTTATACGTTATACGTTATACGTTATACCTTGTACGTTATACGTTATACGTTATACGTTATACGTTATTCGTTATACGTTATACGTTATGCGTTATACGTTATGCGTTATACGTTATACGTTATACGTTATGCGTTGTACGTTATACGTTATACGTTATACGTTATTCGTTATTCGTTATACGTTATACGTTACACGTTATACGTTATACGTTATACGTTATACGTTATACGTTATACGTTATACGTTATACGTTATACGTTATACGTTATACGTTATACGTTATACGTTATACGTTATACGTTATACGTTATACGTTATACGTTATACGTTATACGTTATACGTTATACGTTATACGTTATACGCTATACGTTACACGTTATACGTTACACGTTATACGTTATACGTTATACGTTATAAGTTATACGTTATACGTTATACGTTATACGTTATACGTTATACGTTATACGTTATACGTTATACGTTATACATTACACGTTATACGTTATACGTTATACGTTATACGTTAGACGTTATAGGTTATACGTAATACGTAATACGTTATACGTTATACGTTATACGTTGCACGTTATACGTTATACGATATACGTTATAAGTTATACGTTATACGTTATACGTTATACGTTATACGTTATACGTTATACGTTATACGTTATACGTTATACGTTATACGTTATACGTTATACGTTATACGTTATACGTTATACGTTATACGTTATACGTTATACGTTGTACGTTATGCGTTAAACGTTATACGTTATACGATATACATTATACGTTATACGTTATGCGTTATAGGATATACGTTATACGTTATACGTTATACGTTATACGTTATACGTTATACGTTATACGTTATACGTTATACGTTATACGTTATACGTTATACGTTATACGTTATACGTTATACGTTATACGTTATACGTTATACGTTATACGTTATACGTTATACGTTATACGTTATACGTTATACGTTATACGTTATACGTTATACGTTATACGTTATACGTTATACGTTATACGTTATACGTTATACGTTATACGTTATACGTTATACGTTATACGTTATACGTTATACGTTATACGTTATACGTTATACGTTATACGTTATACGTTTTACGTTTTACGTTATACGTTATACGTTATACGTTATACGTTATACGTTATACGTTATACGTTATACGTTATACGTTATACGTTATACGTTATACGTTATACGTTATACGTTATACGTTATACGTTATACGTTATACGTTATACGTTATACGTTATACGTTATACGTTATACGTTATACGTTATACGTTATACGTTATACGTTATACGTTATACGTTATACGTTATACGTTTCTCGTTATGCGTAATATGTAATACGTTTTACGTTTTACGGTATTCGTCATACGTTATACGTTATACGTTATACGTTATACGTTATACGTTATACGTTGTACGTTATACGTTATACGTTATACGTTATACGTTATGCGTTATACGCTATACTTTATGCGTTACAGGATATACGTTATACGTTACACGTTATACGTTATACGTTATACGTTATACGTTATACGTTATGCGTTATACGTTATGCGTTATACGTTATACGTTATACGTTATGCGTTGTACGTTATACGTTATACGTTATACGTTATACGTTATTCGTTATACGTTATACGTTACACGTTATACGTTATACGTTATACGTTATGCGTTATAGGATATACGTTATACGTTATACGTTATACGTTATACGTTATACGTTATACGTTATACGTTATACGTTATACGTTATACGTTATACGTTATACGTTATACGTTATACGTTATACGTTATACGTTATACGTTATACGTTATACGTTATACGTTATACGTTATACCTTATACGTTATACGTTATACGTTATACGTTATACGTTATACGTTATACGTTATACGTTATACGTTATACGTTATACGATATACGTTGTACGTTATACGTTATACGTTATACGTTATACGTTATACGTTATTCGTTATACGCTATACGTTATACGTTATACGTTATACGTTATACGTTATACGTTATACGTTATACGTTATACGTTAAACGTTATACGTTATACGTTATACGTTATACGTTATACGTTATACGTTATACGTTATACGTTATACGTTATACGTTATACGTTATACGTTATACGTTATACGTTATACGTTATACATTATACGTTATACGTTATACGTTATACGTTATACGTAATACGTAATACGTTATACGTTACACGTTATACGTTGCACGTTATACGTTATACGATATACGTTATAAGTTATACGTTATACGTTATACGTTATACGTTATACGTTATACGTTATACGTTATACGTTATACGTTATACGTTATACGTTATTCGTTATACGTTATACGTTATACGTTATACGTTATACGTTATACGTTATATGTTATAAGTTATACGTTATACGTTATACGTTATACGTTATACATTATGCGTTATACGCTATACGTAATGCGTTATAGGTCATACCTTATACGTGATACGTCATACGTTATACTTTATACGTTATACGTTATACGTTATACGTTATACGTTATACGTTGTACGTTATACGTTATATGTAATATGTAATACGTTATACGTTATACGCTATACGTTATACGTTACACGTTATACGTTATACATTACACGTTATACGTTATACGTTATGCGTTATACGTTATGCGTTATACGTTATACGTTATACGTTATACGTTATACGTTATACGTTATACGTTATACGTTATACGTTATACGTTATACGTTGTACGTTATACGTTATACGTTATACGATATACGTTATACGTTATACGTTGTACGTTGTACGTTATACGTTTTACGTTATACGTTGTACGTTATACGTTATGCGTTATACGTTATACGTTGTACGTTATACGTTAAACGTTAGACGTTACATTTTATACGTTATACGTTGTACGGTATACGTTATACGTTATACGTTATACGTTATGCGTTATAGGATATACGTTATACGTGATACGTTGTACGTTATACGTTATACGTTATACGTTATACGTTACACGTTATACGTTACACGTTAAACGTTATACGTTATACGTTATACGTTATACCTTGTACGTTATACGTTATACGTTATACGTTATACGTTATTCGTTATACGTTATACGTTATGCGTTATACGTTATGCGTTATACGTTATACGTTATACGTTATGCGTTGTACGTTATACGTTATACGTTATACGTTATACGTTATTCGTTATACGTTATACGTTACACGTTATACGTTATACGTTATACGTTATACGTTATACGTTATACGTTATACGTTATACGTTATACGTTATACGTTATACGTTATACGTTATACGTTATACGTTATACGTTATACGTTATACGTTATACGTTATACGTTATACGTTATACGTTATACGTTATACGCTATACGTTACACGTTATACGTTACACGTTATACGTTATACGTTATACGTTATAAGTTATACGTTATACGTTATACGTTATACGTTATACGTTATACGTTATACGTTATACGTTATACGTTATACATTATACGTTATACGTTATACGTTATACGTTATACGTTAGACGTTATAGGCTATACGTAATACGTAATACGTTATACGTTATACGTTATACGTTGCACGTTATACGTTATACGATATACGTTATAAGTTATACGTTATACGTTATACGTTATACGTTATACGTTATACGTTATACGTTATACGTTATACGTTATACGTTATACGTTATACGTTATACGTTATACGTTATACGTTATACGTTATACGTTATACGTTATACGTTATACGTTATACGTTATACGTTATAAGTTATACGTTATACGTTATACGTTATACGTTATACATTATGCGTTATACGCTATACGTAATGCGTTATAGGTCATACCTTATACGTGATACGTCATACGTTATACGTTATACGTGATACGTTATACGTTATACGTTATACGTTATACGTTGTACGTTATACGTTATATGTAATATGTAATACGTTATACGTTATACGCTATACGTTATACGTTACACGTTATACGTTATACATTACACGTTATACGTTATACGTTATGCGTTATACGTTATGCGTTATACGTTATACGTTATACGTTATACGTTATACGTTATACGTTATACGTTATACGTTATACGTTATACGTTATACGTTATACGTTGTACGTTACACGTTATACGTTATACGATATACGTTATACGTTATACGTTGTACGTTGTACGTTATACGTTTTACGTTATACGTTGTACGTTATACGTTATGCGTTATACGTTATACGTTGTACGTTATACGTTAAACGTTAGACGTTACATTTTATACGTTATACGTTGTACGCTATACGTTATACGATATACGTTATACGTTATGCGTTATAGGATATACGTTATACGTGATACGTTGTACGTTATACGTTATACGTTATACGTTATACGTTACACGTTATACGTTGCACGTTATACGTTATACGTTATACGTTATGCGTTATACCTTGTACGTTATACGTTATACGTTATACGTTATACGTTATTCGTTATACGTTATACGTTATACGTTATACGTTATACGTTATACGTTATACGTTATACGTTATACGTTATACGTTAAACGTTATACGTTATACGTTATACGTTATACGTTATACGTTATTCGTTATACGTTATGCGTTATACGTTATACGTTATACGTTATGCGTTGTACGTTATACGTTATACGTTATACGTTATACGTTATTCGTTATACGTTATACGTTACACGTTATACGTTATACGTTATACGTTATACGTTATACGTTATACGTTATACGTTATACGTTATACGTTATACGTTATACGTCATACGTTATACGTTATTCGTTATACGTTATACGTTATACGTTATACGTTATACGTTATACGTTATACGCTATACGTTATACGTTATACGTTATACGTTACACGTTATACGTTATACGTTATACGTTATAAGTTATACGTTATACGTTATACGTTATACGTTATACGTTATACGTCATACGGTATACGTTATACGTTATACGTTATACGTTATACGTTATACGTTATACGTTATACGTTATACGTTATGCGTTATACGTTATACGTTATACGTTATACGTTATACGTTATACGTTATACGTTATACGTTATACGTTATACGTTATACGTTATACGTTATACGTTATACGTTAAACGTTATACGTTATACGTTATACGTGATACGTTATTCGCTATACGTTATACGTTGTACGTTATGCGTTATACGTTATGCGTTATACGTTATACGTTATACGTTATACGTTGTGCGTTATACGTTATACGTTATAGGTTATACGTTATTCGTTATACGTTATACGTTATACGTTATACGTTACACGTTATACGTTATACGTTATACGTTATACGTTATACGTTATACGTTATACGTTGTACGTTATACGTTATACGTTATACTATATACGTTATACGTTATACGTTGTACGTTGTACGTTATACGTTTTACGTTATACGTTGTACGTTATACGTTATGCGTTATACGTTATACGTTGTACGTTATACGTTAAACGTTAGACGTTACATTTTATACGTTATACGTTGTACGCTATACGTTATACGTTATACGTTATACGTTATGCGTTATAGGATATACGTTATACGTGATACGTTGTACGTTATACGTTATACGTTATACGTTATACGTTACACGTTATACGTTGTACGTTATACGTTATGCGTTATACGTTATACGTTGTACGTTATACGTTAAACGTTAGACGTTACATTTTATACGTTATACGTTGTACGCTATACGTTATACGTTATACGTTATACGTTATGCGTTATAGGATATACGTTATACGTGATACGTTGTACGTTATACGTTATACGTTATACGTTGTACGTTACACGTTATACGTTATACGTTATACGTTATACGTTATTCGTTATACGTTATACGTTATGCGTTATACGTTATGCGTTATACGTTATACGTTATACGTTATGCGTTGTACGTTATACGTTATACGTTATACGTTATTCGTTATTCGTTATACGTTATACGTTACACGTTATACGTTATACGTTATACGTTATACGTTATACGTTATACGTTATACGTTATACGTTATACGTTATACGTTATACGTTATACGTTATACGTTATACGTTATACGTTATACGTTATACGTTATACGTTATACGTTATACGTTATACGTTATACGTTATACGTTATACGCTATACGTTACACGTTATACGTTACACGTTATACGTTATACGTTATACGTTATAAGTTATACGTTATACGTTATACGTTATACGTTATACGTTATACGTTATACGTTATACGTTATACGTTATACATTACACGTTATACGTTATACGTTATACGTTATACGTTAGACGTTATAGGTTATACGTAATACGTAATACGTTATACGTTATACGTTATACGTTGCACGTTATACGTTATACGATATACGTTATAAGTTATACGTTATACGTTATACGTTATACGTTATACGTTATACGTTATACGTTATACGTTATACGTTATACGTTATACGTTATACGTTATACGTTATACGTTATACGTTATACGTTATACGTTATACGTTATACGTTGTACGTTATGCGTTAAACGTTATACGTTATACGATATACATTATACGTTATACGTTATGCGTTATAGGATATACGTTATACGTTATACGTTATACGTTATACGTTATACGTTATACGTTATACGTTATACGTTATACGTTATACGTTATACGTTATACGTTATACGTTATACGTTATACGTTATACGTTATACGTTATACGTTATACGTTATACGTTATACGTTATACGTTATACGTTATACGTTATACGTTATACGTTATACGTTATACGTTATACGTTATACGTTATACGTTATACGTTATACGTTATACGTTATACGTTATACGTTATACGTTATACGTTATACGTTATACGTTATACGTTTTACGTTTTACGTTATACGTTATACGTTATACGTTATACGTTATACGTTATACGTTATACGTTATACGTTATACGTTATACGTTATACGTTATACGTTATACGTTATACGTTATACGTTATACGTTATACGTTATACGTTATACGTTATACGTTATACGTTATACGTTATACGTTATACGTTATACGTTATACGTTATACGTTATACGTTATACGTTATACGTTATACGTTTCTCGTTATGCGTAATATGTAATACGTTTTACGTTTTACGGTATTCGTCATACGTTATACGTTATACGTTATACGTTATACGTTATACGTTATACGTTGTACGTTATACGTTATACGTTATACGTTATACGTTATGCGTTATACGCTATACTTTATGCGTTACAGGATTTACGTTATACGTTACACGTTATACGTTATACGTTATACGTTATACGTTATACGTTATGCGTTATACGTTATGCGTTATACGTTATACGTTATACGTTATGCGTTGTACGTTATACGTTATACGTTATACGTTATACGTTATTCGTTATACGTTATACGTTACACGTTATACGTTATACGTTATACGTTATGCGTTATAGGATATACGTTATACGTTATACGTTATACGTTATACGTTATACGTTATACGTTATACGTTATACGTTATACGTTATACGTTATACGTTATACGTTATACGTTATACGTTATACGTTATACGTTATACGTTATACGTTATACGTTATACGTTATACGTTATACCTTATACGTTATACGTTATACGTTATACGTTATACGTTATACGTTATACGTTATACGTTATACGTTATACGTTATACGATATACGTTGTACGTTATACGTTATACGTTATACGTTATACGTTATACGTTATTCGTTATACGCTATACGTTATACGTTATACGTTATACGTTATACGTTATACGTTATACGTTATACGTTATACGTTAAACGTTATACGTTATACGTTATACGTTATACGTTATACGTTATACGTTATACGTTATACGTTATACGTTATACGTTATACGTTATACGTTATACGTTATACGTTATACGTTATACATTATACGTTATACGTTATACGTTATACGTTATACGTAATACGTAATACGTTATACGTTACACGTTATACGTTGCACGTTATACGTTATACGATATACGTTATAAGTTATACGTTATACGTTATACGTTATACGTTATACGTTATACGTTATACGTTATACGTTATACGTTATACGTTATACGTTATTCGTTATACGTTATACGTTATACGTTATACGTTATACGTTATACGTTATATGTTATAAGTTATACGTTATACGTTATACGTTATACGTTATACATTATGCGTTATACGCTATACGTAATGCGTTATAGGTCATACCTTATACGTGATACGTCATACGTTATACTTTATACGTTATACGTTATACGTTATACGTTATACGTTATACGTTGTACGTTATACGTTATATGTAATATGTAATACGTTATACGTTATACGCTATACGTTATACGTTACACGTTATACGTTATACATTACACGTTATACGTTATACGTTATGCGTTATACGTTATGCGTTATAGGTTATACGTTATACGTTATACGTTATACGTTATACGTTATACGTTATACGTTATACGTTATACGTTATACGTTGTACGTTATACGTTATACGTTATACGATATACGTTATACGTTATACGTTGTACGTTGTACGTTATACGTTTTACGTTATACGTTGTACGTTATACGTTATGCGTTATACGTTATACGTTGTACGTTATACGTTAAACGTTAGACGTTACATTTTATACGTTATACGTTGTACGGTATACGTTATACGTTATACGTTATACGTTATGCGTTATAGGATATACGTTATACGTGATACGTTGTACGTTATACGTTATACGTTATACGTTATACGTTACACGTTATACGTTACACGTTAAACGTTATACGTTATACGTTATACGTTATACCTTGTACGTTATACGTTATACGTTATACGTTATACGTTATTCGTTATACGTTATACGTTATGCGTTATACGTTATGCGTTATACGTTATACGTTATACGTTATGCGTTGTACGTTATACGTTATACGTTATACGTTATACGTTATTCGTTATACGTTATACGTTACACGTTATACGTTATACGTTATACGTTATACGTTATACGTTATACGTTATACGTTATACGTTATACGTTATACGTTATACGTTATACGTTATACGTTATACGTTATACGTTATACGTTATACGTTATACGTTATACGTTATACGTTATACGTTATACGTTATACGCTATACGTTACACGTTATACGTTACACGTTATACGTTATACGTTATACGTTATAAGTTATACGTTATACGTTATACGTTATACGTTATACGTTATACGTTATACGTTATACGTTATACGTTATACATTATACGTTATACGTTATACGTTATACGTTATACGTTAGACGTTATAGGCTATACGTAATACGTAATACGTTATACGTTATACGTTATACGTTGCACGTTATACGTTATACGATATACGTTATAAGTTATACGTTATACGTTATACGTTATACGTTATACGTTATACGTTATACGTTATACGTTATACGTTATACGTTATACGTTATACGTTATACGTTATACGTTATACGTTATACGTTATACGTTATACGTTATACGTTATACGTTATACGTTATACGTTATAAGTTATACGTTATACGTTATACGTTATACGTTATACATTATGCGTTATACGCTATACGTAATGCGTTATAGGTCATACCTTATACGTGATACGTCATACGTTATACGTTATACGTGATACGTTATACGTTATACGTTATACGTTATACGTTGTACGTTATACGTTATATGTAATATGTAATACGTTATACGTTATACGCTATACGTTATACGTTACACGTTATACGTTATACATTACACGTTATACGTTATACGTTATGCGTTATACGTTATGCGTTATACGTTATACGTTATACGTTATACGTTATACGTTATACGTTATACGTTATACGTTATACGTTATACGTTATACGTTATACGTTGTACGTTACACGTTATACGTTATACGATATACGTTATACGTTATACGTTGTACGTTGTACGTTATACGTTTTACGTTATACGTTGTACGTTATACGTTATGCGTTATACGTTATACGTTGTACGTTATACGTTAAACGTTAGACGTTACATTTTATACGTTATACGTTGTACGCTATACGTTATACGATATACGTTATACGTTATGCGTTATAGGATATACGTTATACGTGATACGTTGTACGTTATACGTTATACGTTATACGTTATACGTTACACGTTATACGTTGCACGTTATACGTTATACGTTATACGTTATGCGTTATACCTTGTACGTTATACGTTATACGTTATACGTTATACGTTATTCGTTATACGTTATACGTTATACGTTATACGTTATACGTTATACGTTATACGTTATACGTTATACGTTATACGTTAAACGTTATACGTTATACGTTATACGTTATACGTTATACGTTATTCGTTATACGTTATGCGTTATACGTTATACGTTATACGTTATGCGTTGTACGTTATACGTTATACGTTATACGTTATACGTTATTCGTTATACGTTATACGTTACACGTTATACGTTATACGTTATACGTTATACGTTATACGTTATACGTTATACGTTATACGTTATACGTTATACGTTATACGTCATACGTTATACGTTATACGTTATACGTTATACGTTATACGTTATACGTTATACGTTATACGTTATACGCTATACGTTATACGTTATACGTTATACGTTACACGTTATACGTTATACGTTATACGTTATAAGTTATACGTTATACGTTATACGTTATACGTTATACGTTATACGTCATACGGTATACGTTATACGTTATACGTTATACGTTATACGTTATACGTTATACGTTATACGTTATACGTTATGCGTTATACGTTATACGTTATACGTTATACGTTATACGTTATACGTTATACGTTATACGTTATACGTTATACGTTATACGTTATACGTTATACGTTATACGTTAAACGTTATACGTTATACGTTATACGTGATACGTTATTCGCTATACGTTATACGTTGTACGTTATGCGTTATACGTTATGCGTTATACGTTATACGTTATACGTTATACGTTGTGCGTTATACGTTATACGTTATAGGTTATACGTTATTCGTTATACGTTATACGTTATACGTTATACGTTACACGTTATACGTTATACGTTATACGTTATACGTTATACGTTATACGTTATACGTTGTACGTTATACGTTATACGTTATACTATATACGTTATACGTTATACGTTGTACGTTGTACGTTATACGTTTTACGTTATACGTTGTACGTTATACGTTATGCGTTATACGTTATACGTTGTACGTTATACGTTAAACGTTAGACGTTACATTTTATACGTTATACGTTGTACGCTATACGTTATACGTTATACGTTATACGTTATGCGTTATAGGATATACGTTATACGTGATACGTTGTACGTTATACGTTATACGTTATACGTTATACGTTACACGTTATACGTTGTACGTTATACGTTATGCGTTATACGTTATACGTTGTACGTTATACGTTAAACGTTAGACGTTACATTTTATACGTTATACGTTGTACGCTATACGTTATACGTTATACGTTATACGTTATGCGTTATAGGATATACGTTATACGTGATACGTTGTACGTTATACGTTATACGTTATACGTTGTACGTTACACGTTATACGTTACACGTTATACGTTATACGTTATACGTTATACGTTATACGTTATACCTTGTACGTTATACGTTATACGTTATACGTTATACGTTATACGTTATACGTTATACGTTATACGTTATACGTTATACGTTATACGTTATACGTTATACGTTGTACGTTATACGTTATATGTAATATGTAATACGATATACGTTATACGTTAAACGTTAGACGTTATACGTTATACGTTATACGTTGTACGTTATACTTTATATGTAATATGTAATACGTTATACGTTATACGCTGTACGTTATACGTTACACGTTATACGTTATACGTTATGCATCATACGTTATGCGTTATACGTTATACGTTATACGTTATACGTTATACGTTATACGTTATACGTTATACGTTGTACGTTATACGTTATATGTAATATGTAATACGTTATACGTTATACGTTATACGTTATACGTTATGCGTTATACGTTATACGTTATACGTTAAACGTTATACGTTATACGTTATGCGTTATACGTTATACGTTATACGTTATGCGTTATACGTTATACGTTATACGTTATACGTTATACGTTATACGTTATGCGTTATACGCTATACGTTATGCGTTATAGGTCATACCTTATACGTGATACGTCATACGTTATACGTTATACGTGATACGTTATACGTTATACGTTATACGTTATAGGTGGTACGTTATACGTTATATGTAATATGTAATATGTTATACGTTATACGCTATACGTTATACGTTACACGTTGTACGTTATACGTTATGCGTTATACGTTATGCGTTATACGTTATACGTTATACGTTATACGTTATACGTTATACGTTATACGTTATACGTTATTCGTTATACGTTATACGTAATACGTTATACGTTATACGTTATACGTTATACGTTATACGTTATACGTTAAACGTTATACGTTAAACGTTATACGTTATACGTTATACGTTATACGATATACGTTATACGTTATACGTTATACGTTAGACGTTATAGGTTATACGTAATACGTAATACGTTTTACGTTATACGTTATACGTTACACGTTATACGTTATACGTTATACGTTATAAGTTATACGTTATACGTTATACGGTATACGTTATACGTTATACGTTGGACGTTACAGGTTAAACGTAATACGTTATACGTTATACGTTATGCGTTATACGTTATACGTTATACGTTATACGTTAGACGTTATAGGTTATACGTAATACGTAATACGTTTTACGTTATACGTTATACGTTACACGTTATACCTTATACGTTATACGTTAAAAGTTATACGTTATACGTTATACGGTATACGTTATACGTTATACGTTACTCGTTATACGTAATATGTAATACGTTTTACGTTATAAGTTATACGTTATACGTTATACGTTATACGTTATACGTTATACGTTATACGTTATACGTTATACGTTATACGTTATACGTTAAACGTTATTCGTTATACGTTATACGTTATACGTTATACGTTATACGTTATACGTTATACGTTATGCGTTATACGTTATGCGTTATACGTTTTACGTTATACGTTATACGTTATACGTTATACGTTATACGTTATGCGTTATACGTTATACGTTATACGTTATACGTTATACGTTTTACGTTATACGTTATACGTTATACGTTATGCATTATACATTATACGTTATACGTTATACGTTATACGTTATTCGTTATACGTTATACGTTATACGTTATACGTTATACGTTATACGTTACTCGTTATACGTAATATGTAATACGTTTTACGTTATAAGTTATACGTTATACGTTATACGTTATACGTTATACGTTATACGTTATACGTTATACGTTATACGTTAAACGTTATTCGTTATACGTTATACGTTATACGTTATACGTTATACGTTATACGTTATACGTTATACGTTATACGTTATACGTTATACGTTATACGTTATACGTTATGCGTTATACGTTATGCGTTATACGTTATACGTTATACGTTATGCGTTGTACGTTATACGTTATACGTTATACGTTATACGTTATTCGTTATACGTTATACGTTACACGTTATACGTTATACGTTATACGTTATACGTTATACGTTATACGTTATACGTTATACGTTATACGTTATACGTTATACGTTATACGTTATACGTTATACGTTATACGTTATACGTTATACGTTATACGTTATACGTTATACGTTATACGTTATACGTTATACGTTATACGTTATACGTTATACGTTATACGTTAGACGTTATAGGTTATACGTAATACGTAATACGTTATACGTTATACGTTATACGTTGCACGTTATACGTTATACGATATACGTTATAAGTTATACGTTATACGTTATACGTTATACGTTATACGTTATACGTTATACGTTATACGTTATACGTTATACGTTATACGTTATACGTTATACGTTATACGTTATACGTTATACGTTATACGTTATACGTTATACGTTATACGTTATACGTTATACGTTATAAGTTATACGTTATACGTTATACGTTATACGTTATACATTATGCGTTATACGCTATACGTAATGCGTTATAGGTCATACCTTATACGTGATACGTCATACGTTATACGTTATACGTGATACGTTATACGTCATACGTTATACGTTATACGTTGTACGTTATACGTTATACGTTATACGTTATACGTTATACGTTACACGTTATACGTTATACATTATACGTTATACGTTATACGTTATACGTTATACGTTATACGTTATACGTTGTACGTTATACGTTATACGTTATACGATATACGTTATACGTTATACGTTGTACGTTGTACGTTATACGTTATGCGTTATACGTTATGCGTTGTACGTTATACGTTATACGTTATACGTTATACGTTATTCGTTATACGTTATACGTTACACGTTATACGTTATACGTTATACGTTATACGTTATACGTTAGACGTTACATTTTATACGTTATACGTTGTACGCTATACGTTATACGTTATACGTTATACGTTATGCGTTATAGGATATACGTTATACGTGATACGTTGTACGTTATACGTTATACGTTATACGTTATACGTTATACGTTATACGTTACACGTTATACGTTATACGTTATACGTTATACGTTATACCTTGTACGTTATACGTTATACGTTATACGTTATACGTTATTCGTTATACGTTATACGTTATACGTTATACGTTATACGTTATACGTTATACGTTATACGTTAAACGTTATACGTTATACGTTATACGTTATACGTTATACGTTATGCGTTATACGTTATGCGTTATACGTTATACGTTATACGTTATGCGTTGTACGTTATACGTTATACGTTATACGTTATACGTTATTCGTTATACGTTATACGTTACACGTTATACGTTATACGTTATACGTTGTACGTTATACGTTATGCGTTATACGTTATACGTTGTACGTTATACGTTAAACGTTAGACGTTACATTTTATACGTTATACGTTGTACGCTATACGTTATACGTTATACGTTATACGTTATGCGTTATAGGATATACGTTATACGTGATACGTTGTACGTTATACGTTACACGTTATACGTTATACGTTATACGTTATACGTTACACGTTATACGTTATACGTTATACGTTATACGTTATACGTTATACGTTATACGTTATACGTTATAAGTTATACGTTATACGTTATACGTTATACGTTATACATTATGCGTTATACGCTATACGTAATGCGTTATAGGTCATACCTTATACGTGATACGTCATACGTTATACGTTATACGTGATACGTTATACGTTATACGTTATACGTTATACGTTATACGTTATACGTTAGACGTTATAGGTTATACGTAATACGTAATACGTTTTACGTTATACGTTATACGTTACACGTTATACCTTATACGTTATACGTTAAAAGTTATGCGTTATACGTTATGCGTTATACGTTATACGTTATACGTTATACGTTATACGTTATACGTTATACGTTATACGTTATACGTTATACGTTATACGTTATTCGTTATACGTTATACGTAATACGTTATACGTTATGCATTATACGTTATACGTTATACGTTATACGTTATACGTTATACGTTATGCGTTATACGTTATACGTTATACGTTATACGTTATACGTTTTACGTTATACGTTATACGTTATACGTTATGCATTATACGTTATACGTTATACGTTATACGTTATACGTTATTCGTTATACGTTATACGTTATACGTTATACGTTATACGTTATACGTTATACGTTACTCGTTATACGTAATATGTAATACGTTTTACGTTATAAGTTATACGTTATACGTTATACGTTATACGTTATACGTTATACGTTATACGTTATACGTTATACGTTATACGTTATACGTTATACGTTATACGTTATACGTTATACGTTATACGTTATACGTTATACGTTATACGTTATACGTTATACGTTATACGTTGTACGTTATACGTTATATGTAATATGTAATACGATATACGTTATACGTTAAACGTTAGACGTTATACGTTATACGTTATACGTTGTACGTTATACTTTATATGTAATATGTAATACGTTATACGTTATACGCTGTACGTTATACGTTACACGTTATACGTTATACGTTATGCATCATACGTTATGCGTTATACGTTATACGTTATACGTTATACGTTATACGTTATACGTTATACGTTATACGTTGTACGTTATACGTTATATGTAATATGTAATACGTTATACGTTATACGTTATACGTTATACGTTATGCGTTATACGTTATACGTTATACGTTAAACGTTATACGTTATACGTTATGCGTTATACGTTATACGTTATACGTTATGCGTTATACGTTATACGTTATACGTTATACGTTATACGTTATACGTTATGCGTTATACGCTATACGTTATGCGTTATAGGTCATACCTTATACGTGATACGTCATACGTTATACGTTATACGTGATACGTTATACGTTATACGTTATACGTTATAGGTGGTACGTTATACGTTATATGTAATATGTAATATGTTATACGTTATACGCTATACGTTATACGTTACACGTTGTACGTTATACGTTATGCGTTATACGTTATGCGTTATACGTTATACGTTATACGTTATACGTTATACGTTATACGTTATACGTTATACGTTATTCGTTATACGTTATACGTAATACGTTATACGTTATACGTTATACGTTATACGTTATACGTTATACGTTAAACGTTATACGTTAAACGTTATACGTTATACGTTATACGTTATACGATATACGTTATACGTTATACGTTATACGTTAGACGTTATAGGTTATACGTAATACGTAATACGTTTTACGTTATACGTTATACGTTACACGTTATACGTTATACGTTATACGTTATAAGTTATACGTTATACGTTATACGGTATACGTTATACGTTATACGTTGGACGTTACAGGTTAAACGTAATACGTTATACGTTATACGTTATGCGTTATACGTTATACGTTATACGTTATACGTTAGACGTTATAGGTTATACGTAATACGTAATACGTTTTACGTTATACGTTATACGTTACACGTTATACCTTATACGTTATACGTTAAAAGTTATACGTTATACGTTATACGGTATACGTTATACGTTATACGTTACTCGTTATACGTAATATGTAATACGTTTTACGTTATAAGTTATACGTTATACGTTATACGTTATACGTTATACGTTATACGTTATACGTTATACGTTATACGTTATACGTTATACGTTAAACGTTATTCGTTATACGTTATACGTTATACGTTATACGTTATACGTTATACGTTATACGTTATGCGTTATACGTTATGCGTTATACGTTATACGTTATACGTTATACGTTATACGTTATACGTTATACGTTATGCGTTATACGTTATACGTTATACGTTATACGTTATACGTTTTACGTTATACGTTATACGTTATACGTTATGCATTATACGTTATACGTTATACGTTATACGTTATACGTTATTCGTTATACGTTATACGTTATACGTTATACGTTATACGTTATACGTTACTCGTTATACGTAATATGTAATACGTTTTACGTTATAAGTTATACGTTATACGTTATACGTTATACGTTATACGTTATACGTTATACGTTATACGTTATACGTTAAACGTTATTCGTTATACGTTATACGTTATACGTTATACGTTATACGTTATACGTTATACGTTATACGTTATACGTTATGCGTTATACGTTATGCGTTATACGTTATACGTTATACGTTATGCGTTGTACGTTATACGTTATACGTTATACGTTATACGTTATTCGTTATACGTTATACGTTACACGTTATACGTTATACGTTATACGTTATGCGTTATAGGATATACGTTATACGTTATACGTTATACGTTATACGTTATACGTTATACGTTATACGTTATACGTTATACGTTATACGTTATACGTTATACGTTATACGTCATACGTTATACGTTATACGTTATACGTTATACGTTATACGTTATACGTTATACGTTATACGTTATACGTTATACGTTATACGTTATACGATATACGTTGTACGTTATACGTTATACGTTATACGTTATACGTTATTCGTTATACGCTATACGTTATACGTTATACGTTATACGTTATACGTTATACGTTATACGTTATACGTTATACGTTAAACGTTATACGTTATACGTTATACGTTATACGTTATACGTTATACGTTATACGTTATACGTTATACGTTATACGTTATACGTTATACGTTATACGTTATACGTTATACGTTATACGTTATACGTTATACGTTATACGTTATACGTTATACGTTATACGTTATACGTTATACGTTAGACGTTATAGGTTATACGTAATACGTAATACGTTATACGTTATACGTTATACGTTATACGTTATACGTTATACGTTATACGTTATACGTTATACGTTATACGTTATACGTTATACGTTATACGTTATACGTTATACGTTATACGTTATACGTTATACGTTATACGTTATACGTTATACGTTATAAGTTATACGTTATACGTTATACGTTATACGTTATACATTATGCGTTATACGCTATACGTAATGCGTTATAGGTCATACCTTATACGTGATACGCTATACGTAATGCGTTATAGGTCATACCTTATACGTGATACGTCATACGTTATACGTTATACGTGATACGTTATACGTTATACGTTATACGTTATACGTTGTACGTTATACGTTATACGTTATACGTTATACGTTATACGTTACACGTTATACGTTATACGTTATACGTTATACGTTATACGTTATACGTTATACGTTATACGTTATACGTTGTACGTTATACGTTATACGTTATACGATATACGTTATACGTTATACGTTGTACGTTGTACGTTATACGTTATGCGTTATACGTTATGCGTTGTACGTTATACGTTATACGTTATACGTTATACGTTATTCGTTATACGTTATACGTTACACGTTATACGTTATACGTTATACGTTATACGTTATACGTTAGACGTTACATTTTATACGTTATACGTTGTACGCTATACGTTATACGTTATACGTTATACGTTATGCGTTATAGGATATACGTTATACGTGATACGTTGTACGTTATACGTTATACGTTATACGTTATACGTTATACGTTATACGTTACACGTTATACGTTATACGTTATACGTTATACGTTATACCTTGTACGTTATACGTTATACGTTATACGTTATACGTTATTCGTTATACGTTATACGTTATACGTTATACGTTATACGTTATACGTTATACGTTATACGTTAAACGTTATACGTTATACGTTATACGTTATACGTTATACGTTATGCGTTATACGTTATGCGTTATACGTTATACGTTATACGTTATGCGTTGTACGTTATTCGTTATACGTTATACGTTATACGTTATTCGTTATACGTTATACGTTACACGTTATACGTTATACGTTATACGTTGTACGTTATACGTTATGCGTTATACGTTATACGTTGTACGTTATACGTTAAACGTTAGACGTTACATTTTATACGTTATACGTTGTACGCTATACGTTATACGTTATACGTTATACGTTATGCGTTATAGGATATACGTTATACGTGATACGTTGTACGTTATACGTTACACGTTATACGTTATACGTTATACGTTATACGTTACACGTTATACGTTATACGTTATACGTTATACGTTATACGTTATACGTTATACGTTATACGTTATACGTTATAAGTTATACGTTATACGTTATACGTTATACGTTATACATTATGCGTTATACGCTATACGTAATGCGTTATAGGTCATACCTTATACGTGATACGTCATACGTTATACGTTATACGTGATACGTTATACGTTATACGTTATACGTTATACGTTGTACGTTATACGTTATACGTTATACGTTATACGTTATACGTTACACGTTATACGTTATACGTTATACGTTATACGTTATACGTTATACGTTATACGTTATACGTTATACGTTGTACGTTATACGTTATACGTTATACGATATACGTTATACGTTATACGTTGTACGTTGTACGTTATACGTTATGCGTTATACGTTATGCGTTGTACGTTATACGTTATACGTTATACGTTATACGTTATTCGTTATACGTTATACGTTACACGTTATACGTTATACGTTATACGTTATACGTTATACGTTAGACGTTACATTTTATACGTTATACGTTGTACGCTATACGTTATACGTTATACGTTATACGTTATGCGTTATAGGATATACGTTATACGTGATACGTTGTACGTTATACGTTATACGTTATACGTTATACGTTATACGTTATACGTTACACGTTATACGTTATACGTTATACGTTATACGTTATACCTTGTACGTTATACGTTATACGTTATACGTTATACGTTATTCGTTATACGTTATACGTTATACGTTATACGTTATACGTTATACGTTATACGTTATACGTTAAACGTTATACGTTATACGTTATACGTTATACGTTATACGTTATGCGTTATACGTTATGCGTTATACGTTATACGTTATACGTTATGCGTTGTACGTTATACGTTATACGTTATACGTTATACGTTATTCGTTATACGTTATACGTTACACGTTATACGTTATACGTTATACGTTGTACGTTATACGTTATGCGTTATACGTTATACGTTGTACGTTATACGTTATGCGTTATACGTTATACGTTGTACGTTATACGTTAAACGTTAGACGTTACATTTTATACGTTATACGTTGTACGCTATACGTTATACGTTATACGTTATACGTTATGCGTTATAGGATATACGTTATACGTGATACGTTGTACGTTATACGTTATACGTTATACGTTATACGTTATACGTTATACGTTACACGTTATACGTTATACGTTATACGTTATACGTTATACGTTATACCTTGTACGTTATACGTTATACGTTATACGTTATACGTTATACGTTATACGTTATACGTTATAAGTTATACGTTATACGTTATTCGTTATACGTTATACGTTGTACGTTATACGTTATACGTTATGCGTTATACGTTATACGTTATACGTTGTACGTTATACGTTATACGTTATACGATATACGTTATACGTTATACGTTGTACGTTGTACGTTATACGTTATACGTTATATGTAATATGTAATATGTAATACGTTATACGTTATACGCTATACGTTATACGTTACACGTTATACGTTATACATTACACGTTGTACGTTATACGCTATACGTGATGCGTTATAGGTCATACCTTATACGTGATACGTCATACGTTATACGTTATACGTGATACGTTATACGTTATACGTTATACGTTATACGTTGTACGTTATACGTTATATGTAATATGTAATACGTTATACGTTATACGCTATACGTTATACGTTACACGTTATACGTTATACATTACACGTTATACGTTATACGTTATGCGTTATACGTTATGCGTTATACGTTATACGTTATACGTTATACGTTATACGTTATACGTTATACGTTATACGTTATACGTTGTACGTTATACGTTATACGTTATACGATATACGTTATACGTTATACGTTGTACGTTGTACGTTATACGTTATACGTTATACGTTGTACGTTATACGTATGCGTTATACGTTATACGTTGTACGTTATACGTTAAACGTTAGACGTTACATTTTATACGTTATACGTTGTACGCTATACGTTATACGTTATACGTTATACGTTATGCGTTATAGGATATACGTTATACGTGATACGTTGTACGTTATACGTTATACGTTATACGTTATACGTTATACGTTATACGTTATACGTTATAAGTTATACGTTATACGTTATTCGTTATACGTTATACGTTGTACGTTATACGTTATACGTTATGCGTTATACGTTATACGTTATACGTTGTACGTTATACGTTATACGTTATACGATATACGTTATACGTTATACGTTGTACGTTGTACGTTATACGTTATACGTTATATGTAATATGTAATATGTAATACGTTATACGTTATACGCTATACGTTATACGTTACACGTTATACGTTATACATTACACGTTGTACGTTATACGCTATACGTGATGCGTTATAGGTCATACCTTATACGTGATACGTCATACGTTATACGTTATACGTGATACGTTATACGTTATACGTTATACGTTATACGTTGTACGTTATACGTTATATGTAATATGTAATACGTTATACGTTATACGCTATACGTTATACGTTACACGTTATACGTTATACATTACACGTTATACGTTATACGTTATGCGTTATACGTTATGCGTTATACGTTATACGTTATACGTTATACGTTATACGTTATACGTTATACGTTATACGTTATACGTTATACGTTGTACGTTATACGTTATACGTTATACGATATACGTTATACGTTATACGTTGTACGTTGTACGTTATACGTTATACGTTATACGTTGTACGTTATACGTTATGCGTTATACGTTATACGTTGTACGTTATACGTTAAACGTTAGACGTTACATTTTATACGTTATACGTTGTACGCTATACGTTATACGTTATACGTTATACGTTATGCGTTATAGGATATACGTTATACGTGATACGTTGTACGTTATACGTTATACGTTATACGTTATACGTTATACGTTATACGTTATACGTTACACGTTATACGTTATACGTTATACGTTATACGTTATACCTTGTACGTTATACGTTATACGTTATACGTTATACGTTATTCGTTATACGTTATACGTTATACGTTATACGTTATACGTTATACGTTATACGTTTACGTTAAACGTTATACGTTATACGTTATACGTTATACGTTGTACGTTATACGTTATATGTAATATGTAATACGTTATACGTTATACGTTATACGTTATACGTTATGCGTTATAGGATATACGTTATACGTTACACGTTATACGTTATACGTTATACGTTATAAGTTATACGTTATACGTTATACGGTATACGTTATACGTTATACGTTGGACGTTACAGGTTAAACGTAATACGTTATACGTTATACGTTATGCGTTATACGTTATACGTTATACGTTATACGTTAGACGTTATAGGTTATACGTAATACGTAATACGTTTTACGTTATACGTTATACGTTACACGTTATACCTTATACGTTATACGTTAAAAGTTATACGTTATACGTTATACGGTATACGTTATACGTTATACGTTATACGTTATACGTTATACGTTATACGTTATACGTTATACGTTATACGTTATACGTTATACGTTATACGTTATACGTTATACGTTATACGTTATACGTTATACGTTATACGTTATACGTTATACGTTATACGTTATACGTTATACGTTATACGTTACTCGTTATACGTAATATGTAATACGTTTTACGTTATAAGTTATACGTTATACGTTATACGTTATACGTTATACGTTATACGTTATACGTTATACGTTATACGTTATACGTTATTCGTTATACGTTATACGTTATACGTTATACGTTATACGTTATACGTTATACGTTACTCGTTATGCGTAATATGTAATACGTTTTACGTTTTACGGTATTCGTCATACGTTATACGTTATACGTTATACGTTATACGTTATACGTTATACGTTATACGTTATACGTTATACGTTATACGTTATACGTTATGCGTTATACGCTATACGTTATGCGTTATAGGATATACGTTATACGTTACACGTTATACGTTATACGTTATACGTTATACGTTATACGTTATGCGTTATACGTTATGCGTTATACGTTATACGTTATACGTTATGCGTTGTACGTTATACGTTATACGTTATACGTTTTACGTTATTCGTTATACGTTATACGTTACACGTTATACGTTATACGTTATACGTTATGCGTTATAGGATATACGTTATACGTTATACGTTATACGTTAAACGTTATACGTTATACGTTATACGTTATACGTTATACGTTATACGTTATACGTTACACGTTATACGTTATACGTTATACGTTATACGTTATACGTTATACGTTATACGTTATACGTTATACGTTATACGTTATACGTTATACGTTACACGTTATACGTTATACGTTATACGTTATACGATATACGTTGTACGTTATACGTTATACGTTATACGTTATACGTTATTCGTTATACGCTATACGTTATACGTTATACGTTATACGTTATACGTAATACGTAATACGTTATACGTTATACGTTATACGTTGCACGTTATACGTTATACGATATACGTTATAAGTTATACGTTATACGTTATACGTTATACGTTATACGTTATACGTTATACGTTATACGTTATACGTTATACGTTATACGTTATACGTTATACGTTATACGTTATACGTTATACGTTATACGTTATACGTTATACGTTATACGTTATACGTTATAAGTTATACGTTATACGTTATACGTTATACGTTATACATTATGCGTTATACGCTATACGTAATGCGTTATAGGTCATACCTTATACGTGATACGTCATACGTTATACGTTATACGTGATACGTTATACGTTATACGTTATACGTTATACGTTGTACGTTATACGTTATATGTAATATGTAATACGTTATACGTTATACGCTATACGTTATACGTTACACGTTATACGTTATACGTTATACGTTATACGTTATACGTTATACGTTATACGTTATACGTTAAACGTTATACGTTATACGTTATACGTTATACGTTATACGTTATACGTTATACGTTATACGTTATACGTTATACGTTATACGTTATTCGTTATACGTTATACGTTACACGTTATACGTTATACGTTATACGTTATGCGTTATAGGATATACGTTATACGTTATACGTTATACGTTATACGTTATACGTTATACGTAATACGTAATACGTTATACGTTATACGTTATACGTTGCACGTTATACGTTATACGATATACGTTATAAGTTATACGTTATACGTTATACGTTATACGTTATACGTTATACGTTATACGTTATACGTTATACGTTATACGTCATACGTTATACGTTATACGTTACACGTTATACGTTATACGTTATACGTTATACGTTATACGTTATACGTTATACGTTATACGTTATACGTTATACGTTATACGTTATAAGTTATACGTTATACGTTATACGTTATACGTTATACATTATGCGTTATACGCTATACGTAATGCGTTATAGGTCATACCTTATACGTGATACGTCATACGTTATACGTTATACGATATACGTTATACGTTATACGTTGTACGTTGTACGTTATACGTTATACGTTATACGTTGTACGTTATACGTTATGCGTTATACGTTATACGTTGTACGTTATACGTTAAACGTTAGACGTTACATTTTATACGTTATACGTTGTACGCTATACGTTATACGTTATACGTTATACGTTATGCGTTATAGGATATACGTTATACGTGATACGTTGTACGTTATACGTTATACGTTATACGTTATACGTTATACGTTATACGTTATACGTTATACGTTACACGTTATACGTTATACGTTATACGTTATACGTTATACCTTGTACGTTATACGTTATACGTTATACGTTATACGTTATTCGTTATACGTTATACGTTATACGTTATACGTTATACGTTATACGTTATACGTTATACGTTAAACGTTATACGTTATACGTTATACGTTATACGTTGTACGTTATACGTTATATGTAATATGTAATACGTTATACGTTATACGTTATACGTTATACGTTATGCGTTATACGTTATACGTTATATGTTTAACGTTATACGTTATACGTTATGCGTTATACGTTATACGTTATACGTTATGCGTTATACGTTATACGTTATACGTTATACGTTATACGTTATACGTTATGCGTTATACGCTATACGTTATGCGTTATAGGTCATACCTTATACGTGATACGTCATACGTTATACGTTATACGTGATACGTTATACGTTATACGTTATACGTTATAGGTGGTACGTTATACGTTATATGTAATATGTAATATGTTATACGTTATACGCTATACGTTATACGTTACACGTTGTACGTTATACGTTATGCGTTATACGTTATGCGTTATACGTTATACGTTATACGTTATACGTTATACGTTATACGTTATACGATATACGTTACACGTTATACGTTATACGTTAGATGTTATAGGTTATACGTAATACGTAATACGTTTTACGTTATACGTTATACGTTACACGTTATACGTTATACGTTATACGTTATAAGTTATACGTTATACGTTATACGGTATACGTTATACGTTATACGTTGGACGTTACAGGTTAAACGTAATACGTTATACGTTATACGTTATGCGTTATACGTTATACGTTATACGTTATACGTTATACGTTAGACGTTATAGGTTATACGTTATACGTTATACGTTATACGTTATACGTTAAACGTTATACGTTATACGTTATACGTTATACGTTGTACGTTATACGTTATATGTAATATGTAATACGTTATACGTTATACGTTATACGTTATACGTTATGCGTTATAGGATATACGTTATACGTTACACGTTATACGTTATACGTTATACGTTATAAGTTATACGTTATACGTTATACGGTATACGTTATACGTTATACGTTGGACGTTACAGGTTAAACGTAATACGTTATACGTTATACGTTATGCGTTATACGTTATACGTTATACGTTATACGTTAGACGTTATAGGTTATACGTAATACGTAATACGTTTTACGTTATACGTTATACGTTACACGTTATACCTTATACGTTATACGTTAAAAGTTATACGTTATACGTTATACGGTATACGTTATACGTTATACGTTATACGTTATACGTTATACGTTATACGTTATACGTTATACGTTATACGTTATACGTTATACGTTATACGTTATACGTTATACGTTATACGTTATACGTTATACGTTATACGTTATACGTTATACGTTATACGTTATACGTTATACGTTATACGTTACTCGTTATACGTAATATGTAATACGTTTTACGTTATAAGTTATACGTTATACGTTATACGTTATACGTTATACGTTATACGTTATACGTTATACGTTATACGTTATACGTTATTCGTTATACGTTATACGTTATACGTTATACGTTATACGTTATACGTTATACGTTACTCGTTATGCGTAATATGTAATACGTTTTACGTTTTACGGTATTCGTCATACGTTATACGTTATACGTTATACGTTATACGTTATACGTTATACGTTATACGTTATACGTTATACGTTATACGTTATACGTTATGCGTTATACGCTATACGTTATGCGTTATAGGATATACGTTATACGTTACACGTTATACGTTATACGTTATACGTTATACGTTATACGTTATGCGTTATACGTTATGCGTTATACGTTATACGTTATACGTTATGCGTTGTACGTTATACGTTATACGTTATACGTTTTACGTTATTCGTTATACGTTATACGTTACACGTTATACGTTATACGTTATACGTTATGCGTTATAGGATATACGTTATACGTTATACGTTATACGTTAAACGTTATACGTTATACGTTATACGTTATACGTTATACGTTATACGTTATACGTTACACGTTATACGTTATACGTTATACGTTATACGTTATACGTTATACGTTATACGTTATACGTTATACGTTATACGTTATACGTTATACGTTACACGTTATACGTTATACGTTATACGTTATACGATATACGTTGTACGTTATACGTTATACGTTATACGTTATACGTTATTCGTTATACGCTATACGTTATACGTTATACGTTATACGTTATACGTAATACGTAATACGTTATACGTTATACGTTATACGTTGCACGTTATACGTTATACGATATACGTTATAAGTTATACGTTATACGTTATACGTTATACGTTATACGTTATACGTTATACGTTATACGTTATACGTTATACGTTATACGTTATACGTTATACGTTATACGTTATACGTTATACGTTATACGTTATACGTTATACGTTATACGTTATACGTTATAAGTTATACGTTATACGTTATACGTTATACGTTATACATTATGCGTTATACGCTATACGTAATGCGTTATAGGTCATACCTTATACGTGATACGTCATACGTTATACGTTATACGTGATACGTTATACGTTATACGTTATACGTTATACGTTGTACGTTATACGTTATATGTAATATGTAATACGTTATACGTTATACGCTATACGTTATACGTTACACGTTATACGTTATACGTTATACGTTATACGTTATACGTTATACGTTATACGTTATACGTTAAACGTTATACGTTATACGTTATACGTTATACGTTATACGTTATACGTTATACGTTATACGTTATACGTTATACGTTATACGTTATTCGTTATACGTTATACGTTACACGTTATACGTTATACGTTATACGTTATGCGTTATAGGATATACGTTATACGTTATACGTTATACGTTATACGTTATACGTTATACGTAATACGTAATACGTTATACGTTATACGTTATACGTTGCACGTTATACGTTATACGATATACGTTATAAGTTATACGTTATACGTTATACGTTATACGTTATACGTTATACGTTATACGTTATACGTTATACGTTATACGTCATACGTTATACGTTATACGTTACACGTTATACGTTATACGTTATACGTTATACGTTATACGTTATACGTTATACGTTATACGTTATACGTTATACGTTATACGTTATAAGTTATACGTTATACGTTATACGTTATACGTTATACATTATGCGTTATACGCTATACGTAATGCGTTATAGGTCATACCTTATACGTGATACGTCATACGTTATACGTTATACGATATACGTTATACGTTATACGTTGTACGTTGTACGTTATACGTTATACGTTATACGTTGTACGTTATACGTTATGCGTTATACGTTATACGTTGTACGTTATACGTTAAACGTTAGACGTTACATTTTATACGTTATACGTTGTACGCTATACGTTATACGTTATACGTTATACGTTATGCGTTATAGGATATACGTTATACGTGATACGTTGTACGTTATACGTTATACGTTATACGTTATACGTTATACGTTATACGTTATACGTTATACGTTACACGTTATACGTTATACGTTATACGTTATACGTTATACCTTGTACGTTATACGTTATACGTTATACGTTATACGTTATTCGTTATACGTTATACGTTATACGTTATACGTTATACGTTATACGTTATACGTTATACGTTAAACGTTATACGTTATACGTTATACGTTATACGTTGTACGTTATACGTTATATGTAATATGTAATACGTTATACGTTATACGTTATACGTTATACGTTATGCGTTATACGTTATACGTTATACGTTTAACGTTATACGTTATACGTTATGCGTTATACGTTATACGTTATACGTTATGCGTTATACGTTATACGTTATACGTTATACGTTATACGTTATACGTTATGCGTTATACGCTATACGTTATGCGTTATAGGTCATACCTTATACGTGATACGTCATACGTTATACGTTATACGTGATACGTTATACGTTATACGTTATACGTTATAGGTGGTACGTTATACGTTATATGTAATATGTAATATGTTATACGTTATACGCTATACGTTATACGTTACACGTTGTACGTTATACGTTATGCGTTATACGTTATGCGTTATACGTTATACGTTATACGTTATACGTTATACGTTATACGTTATACGATATACGTTACACGTTATACGTTATACGTTAGATGTTATAGGTTATACGTAATACGTAATACGTTTTACGTTATACGTTATACGTTACACGTTATACGTTATACGTTATACGTTATAAGTTATACGTTATACGTTATACGGTATACGTTATACGTTATACGTTGGACGTTACAGGTTAAACGTAATACGTTATACGTTATACGTTATGCGTTATACGTTATACGTTATACGTTATACGTTATACGTTAGACGTTATAGGTTATACGTAATACGTAATACGTTTTACGTTATACGTTATACGTTACACGTTATACCTTATACGTTATACGTTAAAAGTTATACGTTATACGTTATACGGTATACGTTATACGTTATACGTTATACGTTATACGTTATACGTTATACGTTATACGTTATACGTTATACGTTATACGTTATACGTTATACGTTATACGTTATACGTTATACGTTATACGTTATACGTTATACGTTATACGTTATACGTTATACGTTATACGTTATACGTTATACGTTATACGTTATACGTTATACGTTATACGTTATACGTTATTCGTTATACGTTATACGTTACACGTTATACGTTATACGTTATACGTTATGCGTTATAGGATATACGTTATACGTTATACGTTATACGTTATACGTTATACGTTATACGTTATACGTTATACGTTATACGTTATACGTTATACGTTATACGTTATACGTTATACGTTATGCGTTATACGCTATACGTTATGCGTTATAGGATATACGTTATACGTTACACGTTATACGTTATACGTTATACGTTATACGTTATACGTTGTACGTTATACGTTATGCGTTATACGTTATACGTTGTACGTTATACGTTAAACGTTAGACGTTACATTTTATACGTTATACGTTGTACGCTATACGTTATACGTTATACGTTATACGTTATGCGTTATAGGATATACGTTATACGTGATACGTTGTACGTTATACGTTATACGTTATACGTTATACGTTATACGTTATACGTTATACGTTACACGTTATACGTTATACGTTATACGTTATACGTTATACCTTGTACGTTATACGTTATACGTTATACGTTATACGTTATTCGTTATACGTTATACGTTATACGTTATACGTTATACGTTATACGTTATACGTTATACGTTAAACGTTATACGTTATACGTTATACGTTATACGTTGTACGTTATACGTTATATGTAATATGTAATACGTTATACGTTATACGTTATACGTTATACGTTATGCGTTATACGTTATACGTTATACGTTTAACGTTATACGTTATACGTTATGCGTTATACGTTATACGTTATACGTTATGCGTTATACGTTATACGTTATACGTTATACGTTATACGTTATACGTTATGCGTTATACGCTATACGTTATGCGTTATAGGTCATACCTTATACGTGATACGTCATACGTTATACGTTATACGTGATACGTTATACGTTATACGTTATACGTTATAGGTGGTACGTTATACGTTATATGTAATATGTAATATGTTATACGTTATACGCTATACGTTATACGTTACACGTTGTACGTTATACGTTATGCGTTATACGTTATGCGTTATACGTTATACGTTATACGTTATACGTTATACGTTATACGTTATACGATATACGTTACACGTTATACGTTATACGTTAGATGTTATAGGTTATACGTAATACGTAATACGTTTTACGTTATACGTTATTCGTTACACGTTATACGTTATACGTTATACGTTATAAGTTATACGTTATACGTTATACGGTATACGTTATACGTTATACGTTGGACGTTACAGGTTAAACGTAATACGTTATACGTTATACGTTATGCGTTATACGTTATACGTTATACGTTATACGTTATACGTTAGACGTTATAGGTTATACGTAATACGTAATACGTTTTACGTTATACGTTATACGTTACACGTTATACCTTATACGTTATACGTTAAAAGTTATACGTTATACGTTATACGGTATACGTTATACGTTATACGTTATACGTTATACGTTATACGTTATACGTTATACGTTATACGTTATACGTTATACGTTATACGTTATACGTTATACGTTATACGTTATACGTTATACGTTATACGTTATACGTTATACGTTATACGTTATACGTTATACGTTATACGTTATACGTTATACGTTATACGTTATACGTTATACGTTATACGTTATACGTTATACGTTATACGTTATACGTTATTCGTTATACGTTATACGTTACACGTTATACGTTATACGTTATACGTTATGCGTTATAGGATATACGTTATACGTTATACGTTATACGTTATACGTTATACGTTATACGTTATACGTTATACGTTATACGTTATACGTTATACGTTATACGTTATGCGTTATACGCTATACGTTATGCGTTATAGGATATACGTTATACGTTACACGTTATACGTTATACGTTATACGTTATACGTTATACGTTATGCGTTATACGTTATGCGTTATACGTTATACGTTATACGTTATGCGTTGTACGTTATACGTTATACGTTATACGTTATACGTTATCGGTTATACGTTATACGTTACACGTTATACGTTATACGTTATACGTTATGCGTTATAGGATATACGTTATACGTTATACGTTATACGTTATACGTTATACGTTATACGTTATACGCTATACGTTATACGTTATACGTTATACGTTATACGTTATACGTTATACGTTATACGTTATACGTTATACGTTATACGTTATACGTTATACGTTATACGTTATACGTTATACGTTATACGTTATACGTTATACGTTATACGTTATACGTTATACGTTATACGTTATACGATATACGTTGTACGTTATACGTTATACGTTATACGTTATACGTTATTCGTTATACGCTATACGTTATACGTTATACGTTATACGTTATACGTTATACGTTATACGTTATACGTTATACGTTAAACGTTATACGTTATACGTTATACGTTATACGTTATACGTTATACGTTATACGTTATACGTTATACGTTATACGTTATACGTTATACGTTATACGTTATACGTTATACGTTATACGTTATACGTTATACGTTATACGTTATACGTTAGACGTTATAGGTTATACGTAATACGTAATACGTTATACGTTATACGTTATACGTTGCACGTTATACGTTATACGATATACGTTATAAGTTATACGTTATACGTTATACGTTATACGTTATACGTTATACGTTATACGTTATACGTTATACGTTATACGTTATACGTTATACGTTATACGTTATACGTTATACGTTATACGTTATACGTTATACGTTATACGTTATACGTTATACGTTATACGTTATACGTTATACGTTATAAGTTATACGTTATACGTTATACGTTATACGTTATACATTATGCGTTATACGCTATACGTAATGCGTTATAGGTCATACCTTATACGTGATACGTCATACGTTATACGTTATACGATATACGTTATACGTTATACGTTGTACGTTGTACGTTATACGTTATACGTTATACGTTGTACGTTATACGTTATGCGTTATACGTTATACGTTGTACGTTATACGTTAAACGTTAGACGTTACATTTTATACGTTATACGTTGTACGCTATACGTTATACGTTATACGTTATACGTTATGCGTTATAGGATATACGTTATACGTGATACGTTGTACGTTATACGTTATACGTTATACGTTATACGTTATACGTTATACGTTATACGTTACACGTTATACGTTATACGTTATACGTTATACGTTATACGTTATACCTTGTACGTTATACGTTATACGTTATACGTTATACGTTATTCGTTATACGTTATACGTTATACGTTATACGTTATACGTTATACGTTATACGTTATACGTTAAACGTTATACGTTATACGTTATACGTTATACGTTGTACGTTATACGTTATATGTAATATGTAATACGTTATACGTTATACGTTATACGTTATACGTTATGCGTTATAGGTTATACGTTATACGTTAAACGTTATACGTTATACGTTATACGTTATGCGTTATACGTTATACGTTATACGTTATGCGTTATACGTTATACGTTATACGTTATACGTTATACGTTATACGTTATACGTTATGCGTTATACGCTATACGTTATGCGTTATAGGTCATACCTTATACGTGATACGTCATACGTTATACGTTATACGTGATACGTTATACGTTATACGTTATACGTTATAGGTGGTACGTTATACGTTATATGTAATATGTAATATGTTATACGTTATACGCTATACGTTATACGTTACACGTTATACGTTATACGTTATGCGTTATACGTTATACGTTATACGTTATGCGTTATACGTTATACGTTATACGTTATACGTTATACGTTATACGTTATACGTTATGCGTTATACGTTATACGTTATACGTTATGCGTTATACGTTATACGTTATACGTTATGCGTTATACGTTATGCGTTATACGTTATACGTTATACGTTATACGTTATACGTTATACGTTATACGATATACGTTACACGTTATACGTTATACGTTAGACGTTATAGGTTATACGTAATACGTAATACGTTTTACGTTATACGTTATACGTTACACGTTATACGTTATACGTTATACGTTATAAGTTATACGTTATACGTTATACGGTATACGTTATACGTTATACGTTGGACGTTACAGGTTAAACGTAATACGTTATACGTTATACGTTATGCGTTATACGTTATACGTTATACGTTATACGTTAGACGTTATAGGTTATACGTAATACGTAATACGTTTTACGTTATACGTTATACGTTACACGTTATACCTTATACGTTATACGTTAAAAGTTATACGTTATACGTTATACGGTATACGTTATACGTTATACGTTATACGTTATACGTTATACGTTATACGTTATACGTTATACGTTATACGTTATACGTTATACGTTATACGTTATACGTTATACGTTATACGTTATACGTTATACGTTATACGTTATACGTTATACGTTATACGTTATACGTTATACGTTATACGTTATACGTTATACGTTATACGTTATACGTTATACGTTATACGTTATACGTTATACGTTGTACGTTATGCATTATACGTTATACGTTATACGTTATACGTTATACGTTATACGTTATGCGTTATACGTTATACGTTATACGTTATACGTTATACGTTTTACGTTATACGTTATACGTTATACGTTATGCGTTATACGTTATACGTTATACGTTATACGTTATACGTTATTCGTTATACGTTATACGTTATACGTTATACGTTATACGTTATACGTTATACGTTACTCGTTATACGTAATATGTAATACGTTTTACGTTATAAGTTATACGTTATACGTTATACGTTATACGTTATACGTTATACGTTATACGTTATACGTTATACGTTATACGTTATTCGTTATACGTTATACGTTATACGTTATACGTTATACGTTATACGTTATACGTTACTCGTTATGCGTAATATGTAATACGTTTTACGTTTTACGGTATTCGTCATACGTTATACGTTATACGTTATACGTTATACGTTATACGTTATACGTTATACGTTATACGTTATACGTTATGCGTTATACGCTATACGTTATGCGTTATAGGATATACGTTATACGTTACACGTTATACGTTATACGTTATACGTTATACGTTATACGTTATACGTTATGCGTTATACGTTATGCGTTATACGTTATACGTTATACGTTATGCGTTGTACGTTATACGTTATACGTTATACGTTATACGTTATTCGTTATACGTTATACGTTACACGTTATACGTTATACGTTATACGTTATGCGTTATAGGATATACGCTATACGTTATACGTTATACGTTATACGTTATACGTTATACGTTATACGTTATACGTTATACGTTATACGTTATACGTTATACGTTATACGTTATACGTTATACGTTATACGTTATACGTTATACGTTATACGTTATACGTTATACGTTATACGTTATACGTTATACGTTATACGTTATACGTTATACGTTATACGTTATACGTTATACGTTATACGTTATACGATATACGTTGTACGTTATACGTTATACGTTATACGTTATTCGTTATACGCTATACGTTATACGTTATACGTTATACGTTATACGTTATACGTTATACGTTATACGTTATACGTTATACGTTATACGTTATACGTTATACGTTATACGTTATACGTTATACGTTATACGTTATACGTTATGCGTTATACGTTATGCGTTATACGTTATACGTTATACGTTATGCGTTGTACGTTATACGTTATACGTTATACGTTATACGTTATTCGTTATACGTTATACGTTACACGTTATACGTTATACGTTATACGTTATGCGTTATAGGATATACGTTATACGTTATACGTTATACGTTAAACGTTATACGTTATACGTTATACGTTATACGTTATACGTTATACGTTATACGTTATACGTTATACGTTATACGTTATACGTTATACGTTATACGTTATACGTTATACGTTATACGTTATACGTTATACGTTAGACGTTATAGGTTATACGTAATACGTAATACGTTATACGTTATACGTTATACGTTGCACGTTATACGTTATACGATATACGTTATAAGTTATACGTTATACGTTATACGTTATACGTTATACGTTATACGTTATACGTTATACGTTATACGTTATACGTTATACGTTATACGTTATACGTTATACGTTATACGTTATACGTTATACGTTATACGTTATACGTTATACGTTATACGTTATACGTTATACGTTATAAGTTATACGTTATACGTTATACGTTATACGTTATACATTATGCGTTATACGCTATACGTAATGCGTTATAGGTCATACCTTATACGTGATACGTCATACGTTATACGTTATACGTGATACGTTATACGTTATACGTTATACGTTATACGTTGTACGTTATACGTTATATGTAATATGTAATACGTTATACGTTATACGCTATACGTTATACGTTACACGTTATACGTTATACATTACACGTTATACGTTATACGTTATACGTTATACGTTATACGTTATACGTGATACGTTGTACGTTATACGTTATACGTTATACGATATACGTTATACGTTATACGTTGTACGTTATACGTTATACGTTATGCGTTATACGTTATGCGTTATACGTTATACGTTATACGTTATACGTTATACGTTATACGTTATACGTTATACGTTATACGTTATACGTTATACGTTATACGTTATACGTTATACGTTATACGTTACACGTTATACGTTATACGTTATACGTTATACGTTATACGTTATACGTTATACGTTATACGTTGTACGTTATACCTTATACGTTATACGATATACGTTATACGTTATACGTTGTACGTTGTACGTTATACGTTATGCGTTATACGTTATGCGCTGTACGTTATACTTTATACGTTATACGTTATACGTTATTCGTTATACGTTATACGTTACACGTTATACGTTATACGTTATACGTTATACGTTATACGTTAGACGATACATTTTATACGTTATACGTTGTACGCTATACGTTATACGTTATACGTTATACGTTATGCGTTATAGGATATACGTTATACGTGATACGTTGTACGTTATACGTTATACGTTATACGTTATACGTTATACGTTATACGTTACACGTTATACGTTATACGTTATACGTTATAAGTTATACCTTGTACGTTATACGTTATACGTTATACGTTATACGTTATTCGTTATACGTTATACGTTATACGTTATACGTTATACGTTATACGTTATACGTTATACGTTAAACGTTATACGTTATACGTTATACGTTATACGTTATACGTTATGCGTTATACGTTATGCGTTATACGTTATACGTTATACGTTATGCGTTGTACGTTATACGTTATACGTTATACGTTATACGTTATTCGTTATACGTTATACGTTACACGTTATACGTTATACGTTATACGTTGTACGTTATACGTTATGCGTTATACGTTATACGTTGTACGTTATACGTTAAACGTTAGACGTTACATTTTATACGTTATACGTTGTACGCTATACGTTATACGTTATACGTTATACGTTATGCGTTATAGGATATACGTTATACGTGATACGTTGTACGTTATACGTTATACGTTATACGTTATACGTTATACGTTATACGTTATACGTTACACGTTATACGTTATACGTTATACGTTATACGTTATACCTTGTACGTTATACGTTATACGTTATACGTTATACGTTATACGTTATACGTTATACGTTATAAGTTATACGTTATACGTTATTCGTTATACGTTATACGTTGTACGTTATACGTTATACGTTATGCGTTATACGTTATACGTTATACGTTGTACGTTATACGTTATACGTTATACGATATACGTTATACGTTATACGTTGTACGTTGTACGTTATACGTTATACGTTATATGTAATATGTAATACGTTATACGTTATACGCTATACGTTATACGTTACACGTTATACGTTATACATTACACGTTATACGTTATACGTTATGCGTTATACGTTATGCGTTATACGTTATACGTTATACGTTATACGTTATACGTTATACGTTATACGTTATACGTTGTACGTTATTCGTTATACGTTATACGTTGTACGTTATACGCTATACGTGATGCGTTATAGGTCATACCTTATACGTGATACGTCATACGTTATACGTCATACGTTATACGTTATACGTGATACGTTATACGTTATACGTTATACGTTATACGTTGTACGTTATACGTTATATGTAATATGTAATACGTTATACGTTATACGCTATACGTTATACGTTACACGTTATACGTTATACATTACACGTTATACGTTATACGTTATGCGTTATACGTTATGCGTTATACGTTATACGTTATACGTTATACGTTATACGTTATACGTTATACGTTATACGTTATACGTTATACGTTGTACGTTATACGTTATACGTTATACGATATACGTTATACGTTATACGTTGTACGTTGTACGTTATACGTTATACGTTATACGTTGTACGTTATACGTTATGCGTTATACGTTATACGTTGTACGTTATACGTTAAACGTTAGACGTTACATTTTATACGTTATACGTTGTACGCTATACGTTATACGTTATACGTTATACGTTATACGTTATACGTTATACGTTATACGTTATACGTTATACGTTATACGTTACACGTTATACGTTATACGTTATACGTTATAAGTTATACGTTATACGTTATACGTTATACGTTATACGGTATACGTTATACGTTATACGTTATACGTTATACGTTATACGTTATACGTTATGCGTTTGACGTTATACGTTATACGGTATACGTTATGCCTTATACGTTATACGTTATACGTTATACGTTATACGTTATATGATATACGTTATACGTTATACGTTATACGTTATACGTTATACGTTATACGTTATACGTGATACGTTATACGCTATACGTTATACGTTGTACGTTATGCGTTATACGTTATGCGTTATACGTTATACGTTATACGTTATACGTTATACGTTATACGTTATACGTTATACGTTATACGTTATGCGTTATACGCTATACGTTATGCGTTATAGGTCATACCTTATACGTGATACGTCATACGTTATACGTTATACGTGATACGTTATACGTTATGCGTTTGACGTTATACGTTATACGGTATACGTTATGCCTTATACGTTATACGTTATACGTTATACGTTATACGTTATATGATATACGTTATACGTTATACGTTATACGTTATACGTTATACGTTATACGTTATACGTTATAGGTTATACGTTATACGTGATACGTTATACGCTATACGTTATACGTTGTACGTTATACGTTATGCGTTATACGCTATACGTTATGCGTTATAGGTCATACCTTATACGTGATACGTCATACGTTATACGTTATACGTGATACGTTATACGTTATACGTTATACGTTATACGTTGTACGTTATACGTTATATGTAATATGTAATATGTTATACGTTATACGCTATACGTTATACGTTACACGTTGTACGTTATACGTTATGCGTTATACGTTATGCGTTATACGTTATACGTTATACGTTATACGTTATACGTTATACGTTATACGTTATACGTTATACGTTATACGTTATTCTTTATACGTTATACGTAATACGTTATACGTTATACGTTATACGTTATACGTTATACGTTATACGTTATACGTTAAACGTTATACGTTATACGTTATACGTTATACGATATACGTTATACGTTATACGTTGTACGTTATACGTTATACGTTATACGTTATACGTTATACGTTATACGTTATACGTTATACGTTAAACGTTATACGTTATACGTTATGCGTTATACGTTATACGTTATACGTTATGCGTTATACGTTATACGTTATACGTTATACGTTATACGTTATACGTTTGACGTTATACGTTATACGGTATACGTTATGCCTTATACGTTATACCTTATACGTTATACGTTATACGTTAAACGTTATACGTTATACGTTATACGTTATACGTTATGCGTTATACGTTATACGTTATACGTTATGCGTTATACGTTATACGTTATACGTTATACGTTATACGTTATACGTTTGACGTTATACGTTATACGGTATACGTTATGCCTTATACGTTATACCTTATACGTTATACGTTATACGTTAAACGTTATACGTTATACGTTATACGTTATACGATATACGTTATACGTTATACGTTGTACGTTATACGTTATACGTTATACGTTATACGTTATACGTTATACGTTATACGTTATACGTTAAACGTTATACGTTATACGTTATGCGTTATACGTTATACGTTATACGTTATGCGTTATACGTTATACGTTATACGTTATACGTTATACGTTATACGTTATGCGTTATACGCTATACGTTATGCGTTATAGGTCATACCTTATACGTGATACGTCATACGTTATACGTTATACGTGATACGTTATACGTTATACGTTATACGTTATACGTTGTACGTTATACGTTATATGTAATATGTAATATGTTATACGTTATACGCTATACGTTATACGTTACACGTTGTACTTTATACGTTATGCGTTATACGTTATGCGTTATACGTTATACGTTATACGTTATACGTTATACGTTATACGTTATACGTTATACGTTATTCGTTATACGGTATACGTTATGCGTTATACGTTGTACGTTATACGTTATACGTTATACGTTATACGTTATACGTTATACGTTATACGTTATACGTTTGACGTTATACGTTATACGGTATCGTTATGCCTTATACGTTATACGTTATACGTTATATGATATACGTTATACGTTATACGTTATACGTTATACGTTATACGTTATACGTTATACGTTATACGTTATACGTTATACGTTAAACGTTATACGTTATACGTTATGCGTTATACGTTATACGTTATACGTTATGCGTTATACGTTATACGTTATACGTTATACGTTATACGTTATACGTTATACGTTATACGTTGTACGTTATACGTTATATGTAATATGTAATATGTTATACGTTATACGCTATACGTTATACGTTATGCGTTATACGTTATACGTTATACGTTATGCGTTATACGTTATACGTTATACGTTATACGTTATACGTTTGACGTTATACGTTATACGGTATACGTTATGCCTTATACGTTATACGTTATACGTTATACGTTATACGTTATATGATATACGTTATACGTTATACGTTATACGTTATACGTTATACGTTATACGTTATACGTTAAACGTTATACGTTATACGTTATGCGTTATACGTTATACGTTATACGTTATGCGTTATACGTTATACGTTATACGTTATACGTTATACGTTATACGTTTGACGTTATACGTTATACGGTATACGTTATGCCTTATACGTTATACCTTATACGTTATACGTTATACGTTAAACGTTATACGTTATACGTTATACGTTATACGATATACGTTATACGTTATACGTTGTACGTTATACGTTATACGTTATACGTTATACGTTATACGTTATACGTTATACGTTAAACGTTATACGTTATACGTTATGCGTTATACGTTATACGTTATACGTTATGCGTTATACGTTATACGTTATACGTTATACGTTATACGTTATACGTTATGCGTTATACGCTATACGTTATGCGTTATAGGTCATACCTTATACGTGATACGTCATACGTTATACGTTATACGTGATACGTCATACGTTATACGTTATACGTGATACGTTATACGTTATACGTTACACGTTATACGTTATACGTTATTCGTTATACGTTATACGTAATACGTTATACGTTATACGTTATACGTTATACGTTATACGTTATATGTTAAACGTTATACGTTATACGTTATACGTTATACGATATACGTTATACGTTATACGTTATACGTTATACGTTATGCGTTATACGCTATACGTTATGCGTTATAGGTCATACCTTATACGTGATACGTCATACGTTATACGTTATACGTGATACGTTATACGTTATACGTTATACGTTATACGTTGTACGTTATACGTTATATGTAATATGTAATATGTTATACGTTATACGCTATACGTTATACGTTACACGTTGTACTTTATACGTTATGCGTTATACGTTATACGCTATACGTTATACGTTACACGTCATACGTTATACGTTATAGGTTATACGTAATACGTAATACGTTTTACGTTATACGTTATACGTTACACGTTATACGTTATACGTTATACGTTATAAGTTATACGTTATACGTTATACGGTATACGTTATACGTTATACGTTATACGTTATACGTTATACGTTATACGTTATACGTTATACGTTATACGTTATACGTTATACGTTATACGTTATACGTTATACGTTATACGTTATACGTTATACGTTATACGTTATACGTTATACGTTATACGTTATACGTTATACGTTATACGTTATACGTTATGCGTTATACGCTATACGTTATGCGTTATAGGTCATACCTTATACGTGATACGTCATACGTTATACGTTATACGTGATACGTTATACGTTATACGTTATACGTTATACGTTGTACGTTATACGTTATACGTTAGACGTTATAGGTTATACGTAATACGTAATACGCTTTACGTTATAGGTTATACGTAATACGTAATACGTTTTACGTTATACGTTATACGTTACACGTTATACGTTATACGTTATACGTTATAAGTTATACGTTATACGTAATACGTTATACGTTAGACGTTATAGGTTATACGTAATACGTAATACGTTTTACGTTATACGTTATACGTTACACGTTATACGTTATACGTTATACGTTATACGTTATAAGTTATACGTTATACGTTATACGGTATACGTTATACGTTATACGTTGGACGTTACAGGTTAAACGTAATACGTAATACGTTATACGTTATGCGTTATACGTTATACGTTATACGTTATACGTTAGACGTTATAGGTTATACGTAATACGTAATACGCTTTACGTTATACGTTATACGTTACACGTTATACGTTATACGTTATACGTTATAAGTTATACGTTATACGTTATACGGTATACGTTATACGTTATACGTTATACGTTATACGTTATACGTTATACGTTATACGTTATACGTTATACGTTATACGTTATACGTTATACGTTATACGTTATACGTTATACGTTATACGTTATACGTTATACGTTATACGTTATACGTTATACGTTATACGTTATACGTTATACGTTATACGTTATACGTTATGCGTTATACGCTATACGTTATGCGTTATAGGTCATACCTTATACGTGATACGTCATACGTTATACGTTATACGTGATACGTTATACGTTATACGTTATACGTTATACGTTATACGTTGTACGTTATACGTTATATGTAATATGTAATACGCTTTACGTTATACGCTATACGTTATACGTTACACGTTATACGTTATACGTTATGCGTTATACGTTATACGTTATTCGTAATACGTTATACGTTATACGTTATACGTTATACGTTATACGTTATACGTTATACGTTATACGTTATACGTTATACGTTATACGTTATACGTTATACGTTATACGTTATACGTTATACGTTATACGTTATACGTTATACGTTATACGTTATACGTTAAACGTTATACGTTATACGTTATACGTTACACGTTATACGTTATACGTTATACGTTATAAGTTATACGTTATACGTTATACGTTATACGTTATACGTTAGACGTTATAGGTTATACGTTATACGTTATACGTTACACGTTATACGTTATACGTTATACGTTATAAGTTATACGTTATACGTTATACGGTATACGTTATACGTTATACGTTATACGTTATACGTTATACGTTATACGTTATACGTTATACGTTATACGTTATACGTTATACGTTACACGTTATACGTTATACGTTATGCGTTATACGTTATACGTTATACGTAATACGTTATACGTTATACGTTATACGTTATACGTTATACGTTATACGTTATACGTTAAACGTTATACGTTATGCGTTATACGTTACACGTTATACGTTATACGTTATACGTTATAAGTTATACGTTATACGTTATACGTTTGACGTTATACGCTATACGGTATACATTATGCGTTATACGTTATACGTGATACGTTATACGTTATACGTTATACGTTATACGTTGTACGTTATACGTTATATGTAATATGTAATATGTTATACGTTATACGCTATACGTTATACGTTACACGTCATACGTTATACGTTATGCGTTATACGTTATGCGTTATACGTTATACGTTATACGTTATACGTTATACGTTATACGTTATACGTTATACGTTATACGTTATACGTTATTCGTTATACGTTATACGTAATACGTTATACGTTATACGTTATACGTTATACGTTATACGTTATACGTTAAGCGTTATACGTTATACGTTATACGTTATACGATATACGTTATACGTTATACGTTGTACGTTATACGTTATACGTTATACGTTATACGTTATACGTTATACGTTATACGTTATACGTTATACGTTAAACGTTATACGTTATACGTTATGCGTTATACGTTATACGTTATACGTTATGCGTTATACGTTATACGTTATACGTTATACGTTATACGTTTGACGTTATACGTTATACGGTATACGTTATGCCTTATACGTTATACGTTATACGTTATACGTTATACGTTATACGATATACGTTATACGTTATACGTTATACGTTATACGTTATACGTTATACGTTATACGTAATACTATATACGTTAGACGTTATAGGTTATACGTAATACGTAATACGTTTTACGTTATACGTTATACGTTACACGTTATACGTTATACGTTATACGTTATAAGTTATACGTTATACGTTATACGGTATACGTTATACGCTATACGTTGGACGTTACAGGTTAAACGTAATACGTTATACGTTATACGTTATGCGCTATACGTTATACGTTATACGTTATACGTTAGACGTTATAGGTTATACGTAATACGTAATACGTTTTACGTTATACGTTATACGTTACACGTTATACGTTATACGTTATCCGTTATAAGTTATACGTTATACGTTATACGGTATACGTTATACGTTATACGTTATACGTTATACGTTATACGTTATTCGTTATACGTTATACGTTATACGTTATACGTTATACGTTTTACGTTATACGTTATACGTTATACGTTATACGTTATACGTTATACGTTATACGTTATACGTTATACGTTATACGTTATACGTTATACGTTATACGTTATACGTTATACGTTATACGTTATACGTTATACGTTATACGTTATACGTTATACGTTATACGTTATACGTTATACGTTATACGTTATGCGTTATACGCTATACGTTATGCGTTATAGGTCATACCTTACACGTGATACGTCATACGTTATACGTTATACGTGATACGTTATACGTTATACGTTATACGTTATACGTTGTACGTTATACGTTATATGTAATATGTAATACGTTATACGTTATACGCTATACGTTATACGTTACATGTTATACGTTATACGTTATGCGTTATACGTTATGCGTTATACGTTATACGTTATACGTTATACGTTATACGTTATACGTTAAACGTTATACGTTATACGTTATACGTTATACGTTATACGTTATACGTTATACGTTATACGTTATACGTTAGACGTTATAGGTTATACGTAATACGTAATACGTTTTACGTTATACGTTATACGTTACACGTTATACGTTATACGTTATACGTTATAAGTTATACGTTATACGTTATACGGTATACGTTATACGTTATACGTTATACGTTATACGTTATACGTTATACGTTATACGTTATACGTTATACGTTATACGTTATACGTTATACGTTATACGTTATACGTTATACGTTATACGTTATACGTTATACGTTATACGTTATACGTTATACGTTATACGTTATACGTTATACGTTATGCGTTATACGCTATACGTTATGCGTTATAGGTCATACCTTATACGTGATACGTCATACGTTATACGTTATACGTGATACGTTATACGTTATACGTTATACGTTATACGTTGTACGTTATACGTTAAACGTTAGACGTTATATGTTATACGTTATACGTTATACGTAGTACGTTATACGTTATATGTAATATGTAATACATTATACGTTATACGTTAAACGTTAGACGTTATATGTTATACGTTATACGTTGTACGTTATACGTTATATGTAATATGTAATACGTTATACGTTATACGCTATACGTTATACGTTACACGTTATACATTATACGTTATGCATTATACGTTATGCGTTATACGTTATACGTTATACGTTATACGTTATACGTTATACTTTATACGTTATACGTTATACGTTATACGTTATACGTTATACGTTATACGTTATACGTTATACGATATGCGTTATACGTTAAACGTTGTACGTTATACGTTATACGTTATACGTTATACGTTATACATTATACGTTTTACGTTATACGTTAAACGTTATACGTTATACGTTATACGTTATACGTTATACGTTATACGTTATACGTTATACGTTATACGTTATACGTTATACGTTATACGTTATACGTTATACGTTATACGTTATACGTTATACGTTATACGTTATACGTTATACGTTATACGTTATACGTTTTACGTTATAAGTTATACGTTATACGTTATACGTTATACGTTATACATTATGCGTTATACGCTATACGTAATGCGTTATAGGTCATACCTTATACGTGATACGTCATACGTTATACGTTATACGTTATACGTTATACGTTTTACGTTATACGTTATACGTTACGCGTTATACGCTATACGTTATGCGTTATAGGTCATACCTTATACGTGGTACGTCATACGTTATACGTTATACGTTATACGTTATTCGTTATACGTTATACGTCACACGTTATACGTTATACGTTATTCGTTATACGTTATACGTTATACGTTATACGTTATACGTTATACGTTGTACGTTATACGTTACACGTTATACGTTATACGTTATACGTTATACGTTATACGTTATACGTTATACGTTATACGTTATACGTTATACGTTATACGTTATACGTTATACGTTATACGTTATACGTTATACGATATACGTTATACGTTATACGTTATACGTTATACGTTATACGTTACGCGTTATACGCTATACGTTATGCGTTATAGGTCATACCTTATACGTGGTACGTCATACGTTATACGTTATACGTTATACGTTATTCGTTATACGTTATACGTTATACGTTATACGTTATACGTTATACGTTATACGTTATACGTTATACGTTATACGTTACACGTTATACGTTATACGTTATACGTTATACGTTACTCGTTATACGTAATATGTAATACGTTTTACGTTATAAGTTATACGTTATACGTTATACATTATACGTTTTACGTTATACGTTATAAGTTATACGTTATACATTATGCGTTATACGCTATACGTAATGCGTTATACGTTATACGTTATACGTTATACGTTATACGTTATACGTTATAAGTTATACGTTATACGTTATACGTTATACGTTATACATTATGCGTTATACGCTATACGTAATGCGTTATAGGTCACACCTTATACGTGATACGTCATACGTTATACGTTATACGTTATACGTTTTACGTTATACGTTATACGTTATACGTTATACGTTATACGTTATACGTTATACGTTATACGTTATACGTTATACGTTATACGTTTGACGTTATACGTTATACGGTATACGTTATGCGTTATTCGCTATACGTTATGCGTTATAGGATATACGTTATGCGTTATAGGATATACGTTATACGTGATACGTTGTACGTTATACGTTATACGTTATTCGTTATACGTAATATGTAATACGTTTTACGTTTTACGTTATAAGTTATACGTTATACGTTATACGTTATACGTTATACGTTATACGTTATACGTTATACGTTATACGGTATACGTTATGCGTTATACGTTTTACGTTATACGTTATACGTTATACGTTATACGTTATACGTTATACGTTATGCGTTATACGTTATACGTTATACGTTATACGTTATACGTTCTACGTTATACGTTGTACGTTATACGTTGTACGTTATACGTTATACGTTATACGTTATACGTTATACGTTAAACGTTGTACGTTATAGGTTATACGTTATACGTTATACGTTATACGTTATACGTTATACGTTAAACGTTATACGTTATACGTTATACGTTATACGTTATACGTTATACGTTATACGTTGTGCGTTATACGTTGTACGTTATACGTTGTACGTTATACGATATACGTTATACGTTATACGTTATACGTTATACGTTAAACGTTATACGTTATACGTTATACGTTATACGATATACGCTATACGTTATACGTTGTACGTTATGCGTTATAGGTTATGCGTTATACGTTATACGTTATTCGTTATACGTTGTACGTTATACGTTATACGTTATACGTTATACGTTATTCGTTATACGTTATACGTTATACGTTATACGTTATACGTTATACGTTATACGTTATACGTTATACGTTATGCGTTATACGTTAAACGTTATACGTTATACGTTATACGTTATACGATATACGTTATACGTTATACGTTGTACGTTATACGTTATACGTTATACGTTATACGTTATACGTTATACGTTATACGTTATACGGTATACGTTATGCGTTATACGTTATACGTTATACGTTATACGTTATACATTATACGTTTTACGTTATACGTTATAAGTTACACGATATACATTATACGTTATACGTTATACGTTATACGTTATACGTTATACGTTATACGTTATACGCTATACGTTATACGTTGTACGTTATACGCTATACGTTATACGTTATTCGCTATACGTTATACGTTATACGTTATACGTTATACGTTATACGTTATACGTTATACGTTATACGTTATACGTTATACGTTATACGTTATACGTTATACGTTAATCGTTATACGTTATACGTTATACGTTATACGATATACGTTATACGTTATACGTTGTACGTTATACGTTATACGGTATACGTTATACGTTATACGTTATACGTTATACGTTATACGTTATACGTTATACGTTATACGTTACACGTTATACGTTGTACGTTATACGTTGTACGTTATACGTTATACGTTGTTCGTTATACGTTGTACGTTATACGTTGTACGTTATACGATATACGTTATACGTTATACGTTATACGTTATACGTTAAACGTTATACGTTATACGTTATACGTTATACGTTATACGTTATACGTTATACGTTATACGTTATACGTTATGCGTTATAAGTTATACGTTATACGTTATACGTTCTACGTTATACGTTGTACGTTATACGTTGTACGTTATACGTTATACGTTATACGTTATACGTTATACGTTATACGTTATACGTTATACGTTATACGTTATACGTTATACGTTACTCGTTATACGTAATATGTAATACGTTTTACGTTTTACGTTATAAGTTATACGTTATACGTTATACGTTATACGTTATACGTTATACGTTATACGTTATACGTTATACGTTATACGTTATACGGTATACGTTATGCGTTATACGTTATACGTTATACGTTATACGTTATACGTTATACGTTACACGTTATACGTTATGCGTTATAAGTTATACGTTATACGTTATACGTTCTACGTTATACGTTGTACGTTATACGTTGTACGTTATACGTTATACGTTATACGTTATACGTTAAACGTTGTACGTTATAAGTTATACGTTATACGTTATACGTTATACGTTATACGTTATACGTTAAACGTTATACGTTATACGTTATACGTTATACGTTATACGTTATACGTTATACGTTATACGTTGTACGTTGTACGTTATACGTTGTACGTTATACGTTGTACGTTATACGATATACGTTATACGTTATACGTTATACGTTATACGTTATACGTTATACGTTAAACGTTATACGTTATACGTTATACGTTATACGTTATACGTTATAAGTTATACGTTATACGTTATACGTTATACGTTATACGTTATACGTTATACGTTATACGTTATACGTTATACGTTATACGTTATACGTTAGACGTTATAGGTTATGCGTAATACGTAATACGTTATACGTTATACGTTATAGGTTACACGTTATACGTTATACGTTATACGTTATAAGTTATACGTTATACGTTATACGTTATACGTTAAACGTTATACGTTATACGTTATACGTTATACGTTATACGCTATACGTTATACGTTGTACGTTATGCGTTGTACGTTATGCGTTATACGTTATACGTTATTCGTTATACGTTGTACGTTATACGTTATACGTTATACGTTATACGTTATTCGTTATACGTTATACGTTATACGTTATACGTTATACGTTATACGTTATACGTTATACGTTATACGTTATACGTTACACGTTATACGTTATGCGTTATACGTTATACGATATACGTTATACGTTATACGTTGTACGTTATACGTTATACGTTATACGTTATACGTTATACGTCATACGTTAAACGTTATACGTTATACGTTATACGTTATACGTTATACGCAATACGTTATACGTTGTACGTTATGCGTTATACGTTATGCGTTATGCGTTATACGTTATACGTTATACGTTATACGTTATACGTTATACGTTATACGTTATACGTTATACGTTATACGTTCTACGTTCTACGTTATACGTTGTACGTTATACGTTGTACGTTATACGTTATACGTTATACGTTATACGTTATACGTTATACGTTATACGTTATACGTTATACGTTATACGTTATACGTTATACGTTATACGTTATACGTTATACGTTATACGTTATACGTTATACGTTACTCGTTATACCTAATATGAAATACGTTTCACGTTATAAGTTATACGTTATACGTTATACATTATACGTTATACGTTATACGTTATACGTTATACGTTGTACGTTATACGTTGTACGTTATACGTTGTACGTTATACGATATACGTTATAGGTTATACGTTATACGTTATACGTTATACGTTAAACGTTATACATTATACGTTATACGTTATACGTTATACGTTATACGTTATACGTTATACGTTATACGTTATACGTTAGACGTTATAGGTTATACGTAATACGTAATACGTTATACGTTATACGTTATCGGTTACACGTTATACGTTATACGTTATACGTTATAAGTTATACGTTATACGTTATACGTTATACGTTATACGTTATACGTTATACGTTATACGTTATACGTTATACGTTATACGTTATACGTTATACGTTATACGTTATACGTTATACGTTCTACGTTCTACGTTATACGTTGTACGTTATACGTTGTACGTTATACGTTATACGTTATACGTTATACGTTATACGCGTACGTTATACGTTATACGTTATACGTTATACGCTATACGTTATACGTTGTACGTTATACGTTATACGTTATACGTTATACGTTATACGTTATACGTTATACGTTATACGTTATACATTATACGTTATACGTTATACGTTATACGTTCTACGTTATACGTTGTACGTTATACGTTGTACGTTATACGTTATACGTTATACGTTATACGTTATACGTTATACGTTATACGTTAAACGTTATACGTTATACGTTATACGTTATACGTTATACGTTATACGTTATACGTTATACGTTATACGTTATACGCTATACGTTATACGTTATACGTTATACGTTATACGTTATACGTTATGCGTTATACGCTATACGTTATGCGTTATAGGTCATACCTTATACGTGATACGTCATACGTTATACGTTATACGTTATACGTTATTCGTTATACGTTATACGTTATACGTTATACGTAATACGTTATACGTTATACGTTATACGTTATACGTTATACGTTATACGTTATACGTTATACGTTATACGTTATACGTTATACGTTATACGTTATACGTTATACGTTATACGCTATACGTTATACGTTGTACGTTATGCGTTATACGTTATGCGTTATACGTTATACGTTATACGTTATACGTTGTACGTTATACGTTATACGTTATACGTTATACGTTATTCGTTATACGTTGTACGTTATACGTTGTACGTTATACGTTATACGTTATACGTTATACGTTATACGTTATACGTCAAACGTTATACGTTATACGTTATACGTTATACGTTATACGCAATACGTTATACGTTATTCGTCATACGTTATACGTTATACGTTATACGTTATACGTTATACGTTATACGTTATACGTTATACGTTATACGTTACACGTTATACGTTATACGTTATACGTTATACGATATACGTTATACGTTATACGTTGTACGTTATACGTTATACGTTATACGTTATACGTTATACGTTATACGTCAAACGTTATACGTTATACGTTATACGTTATACGTTATACGCAATACGTTATACGTTGTACGTTATGCGTTATACGTTATGCGTTATACGTTATACGTTATACGTTATACGTTATACGTTATACGTTATACATTATACGTTATACGTTATACGTTATACGTTCTACGTTATACGTTGTACGTTATACGTTGTACGTTATACGTTATACGTTATACGTTATACGTTATACGTTATACGTTATACGTTATACGTTATACATTATACGTTATACGTTATACGTTATACGTTCTACGTTATACGTTGTACGTTATACGTTGTACGTTATACGTTATACGTTATACGTTATACGTTATACGTTATACGTTAAACGTTATACGTTATACGTTATACGTTATACGTTATACGCTATACGTTATACGTTGTACGTTATGCGTTATACGTTATGCGTTATACGCTATACGTTATGGGTTATAGGTCATACCTTATACGTGATACGTCATACGTTATAAGTTATACGTTATACGTTATTCGTTATACGTTATACGTTATACGTTATACGTTATACGTTATACGTTATACGTTATACGTTATACGTTATACGTTATACGTTATACGTTATACGTTATACGTTAAACGTTATACGTTATACGTTATACGTTATACGTTATACGCTATACGTTATACGTTGTACGTTATGCGTTATACGTTATGCGTTATACGTTATACGTTATACGTTATACGTTGTACGTTATACGTTATACGTTATACGTTATAAGTTATTCGTTATACGTTATACATTATACGTTATACGTTATACGTTAGACGTTATACGTTATACGTTAGACGTTAAACGTTATACGTTATACGTTATACGTTATACGTTATACGCTATACGTTATACGTTGTACGTTATGCGTTATACGTTATGCGTTATACGTTATACGTTATTCGTTATACGTTGTACGTTATACGTTATACGTTATACGTTATACGTTGTACGTTATACGTTATACGTTATACGTTATACGTTAAACGTTATACGTTATACGTTATACGTTATACGTTATACGCAATACGTTATACGTTGTACGTTATGCGTTATACGTTATGCGTTATACGTTATACGTTATACGTTATACGTTATACGTTATACGTTATACGTTATACGTTATACGTTCTACGTTCTACGTTATACGTTGTACGTTATACGTTGTACGTTATACGTTATACGTTATACGTTATACGTTATACGTTATACGTGATACGTTATACGTTATACGTTATACGTTATACGTTATACGTTATACGTTATACGTTATACGTTATACGTTACTCGTTATACGTAATATGAAATACGTTTCACGTTATAAGTTATACGTTATACGTTATACATTATACGTTATACGTTATACGTTATACGTTATACGTTGTACGTTATACGTTGTACGTTATACGTTGTACGTTATACGATATACGTTATACGTTATACGTTATACGTTATACGTTAAACGTTATACATTATACGTTATACGTTATACGTTATACGTTATACGTTATACGTTATACGTTATACGTTATACGTTATACGTTAGACGTTATAGGTTATACGTAATACGTAATACGTTATACGTTATACGTTATAGGTTACACGTTATACGTTATACGTTATACGTTATAAGTTATACGTTATACGTTATACGTTATACATTATACGTTATACGTTATACGTTATACGTTATACGTTATACGTTATACGTTATACGTTATACGTTAAACGTTATACGTTATACGTTATACGTTATACGATATACGTTATACGTTATACGTTATACGTTATACGTTATACGTTATACGTTATACGTTATACGTTATACGTTATACGTTATACGTTATACGTTATACGTTATACGTTATACGTTATACGTTATACGTTATACGTTATACGTTATACGTTATACGTTATACGTTATACGTTATACGTTATACGTTATACGTTATACGTTATACGTTATACGTTATACGTTATACGTTATACGTTATACGTTATGCGTTATACGCTATACGTTATGCGTTATAGGTCATACCTTATACGTGATACGTCATACGTTATACGTTATACGGTATACGTTATTCGTTATACGTTATACGTTATACGTTATACGTTATACGTTATACGTTATACGTTATACGTTATACGTTATACGTTATACGTTATACGTTATACGTTATACGTTATACGTTATACGTTATACGTTATACGTTATACGTTAAACGTTATACGTTATACGTTATACGTTATACGTTATACGTTATACGTTATACGTTATACGTTATACGTTATACGTTATACGTTATACGTTATACGTTATACGTTATACGTTATACGTTATACGTTATACGTTATACGTTATGCGTTATACGCTATACGTTATGGGTTATAGGTCATACCTTATACGTGATACGTCATACGTTATAAGTTATACGTTATACGTTATTCGTTATACGTTATACGTTATACGTTATACGTTATACGTTATACGTTATACGTTATACGTTATACGTTATACGTTATACGTTATACGTTATACGTTAAACGTTATACGTTATACGTTATACGTTATACGTTATACGCTATACGTTATACGTTGTACGTTATGCGTTATACGTTATGCGTTATACGTTATACGTTATACGTTATACGTTGTACGTTATACGTTATACGTTATACGTTATACGTTATTCGTTATACGTTATACATTATACGTTATACGTTATACGTTAGACGTTACACGTTATACGTTATACGTTAAACGTTATACGTTATACGTTATACGTTATACGTTATACGCTATACGTTATACGTTGTACGTTATGCGTTATACGTTATGCGTTATACGTTATACGTTATTCGTTATACGTTGTACGTTATACGTTATACATTATACGTTATACGTTATTCGTTATACGTTATACGTTATACGTTATACGTTAGACGTTATACGTTATACGTTATACGTTAAACGTTATACGTTATACGTTATACGTTATACGTTATACGCTATACGTTATACGTTGTACGTTATGCGTTGTACGTTATGCGTTATACGTTATACGTTATTCGTTATACGTTATACGTTATACGTTATACGTTATACGTTATACGTTATACGTTATACGTTATACGTTATACGTTATACGTTATACGTTATACGTTATACGTTATACGTTATACGTTATACGTTATACGTTATACGTTATACGTTATACGTTATGCGTTATACGCTATACGTTATGCGTTATAGGTCATACCTTATACGTGATACGTCATACGTTATACGTTATGCGTTATACGTTATACGTTATACGTTATACGTTATACGTTATACGTTATACGTTATACGTTATACGTTATACGTTATACGTTATACGTTATACGTTATACGTTACTCGTTATACGTAATATGTATTACGTTTTACGTTATAAGTTATACGTTATACGTTATACGTTATACGTTATACGTTATACGTTATACGTTATACGTTATACGTTATACGTTATACGTTATACGTTATGCGTTATACGTTATACGTTATACGCTATACGTTATGCGTTATAGGTCATACCTTATACGTGATACGTCATACGTTATACGTTATGCGTTATACGTTATACGTTATACGTTATACGTTATACGTTATACGTTATACGTTATACGTTATACGTTATACGTTATACGTTATACGTTATACGTTATACGTTACTCGTTATACGTTATACGTTATACGTTATACGTTATACGTTATACGTTATACGTTATACGTTATACGTTATACGTTATACGTTATACGTTATACGTTATGCGTTATACGCTATACGTTATGCGTTATAGGTCATACCTTATACGTGATACGTCATACGTTATACGTTATACGGTATACGTTATTCGTTATACGTTATACGTTATACGTTATACGTTATACGTTATACGTTATACGTTATACGTTATACGTTATACGTTATACGTTATACGTTATACGTTATACGTTATACGTTATACGTTATACGTTATACGTTATACGTTAAACGTTATACGTTATACGTTATACGTTATACGTTATACGTTATACGTTATACGTTATACGTTATACGTTATACGTTATACGTTATACGTTATACGTTATACGTTATACGTTATACGTTATACGTTATACGTTATACGTTATGCGTTATACGCTATACGTTATGGGTTATAGGTCATACCTTATACGTGATACGTCATACGTTATAAGTTATACGTTATACGTTATTCGTTATACGTTATACGTTATACGTTATACGTTATACGTTATACGTTATACGTTATACGTTATACGTTATACGTTATACGTTATACGTTATACGTTAAACGTTATACGTTATACGTTATACGTTATACGTTATACGCTATACGTTATACGTTGTACGTTATGCGTTATACGTTATGCGTTATACGTTATACGTTATACGTTATACGTTGTACGTTATACGTTATACGTTATACGTTATACGTTATTCGTTATACGTTATACATTATACGTTATACGTTATACGTTAGACGTTACACGTTATACGTTATACGTTAAACGTTATACGTTATACGTTATACGTTATACGTTATACGCTATACGTTATACGTTGTACGTTATGCGTTATACGTTATGCGTTATACGTTATACGTTATTCGTTATACGTTGTACGTTATACGTTATACATTATACGTTATACGTTATTCGTTATACGTTATACGTTATACGTTATACGTTAGACGTTATACGTTATACGTTATACGTTAAACGTTATACGTTATACGTTATACGTTATACGTTATACGCTATACGTTATACGTTGTACGTTATGCGTTGTACGTTATGCGTTATACGTTATACGTTATTCGTTATACGTTATACGTTATACGTTATACGTTATACGTTATACGTTATACGTTATACGTTATACGTTATACGTTATACGTTATACGTTATACGTTATACGTTATACGTTATACGTTATACGTTATACGTTATACGTTATACGTTATACGTTATGCGTTATACGCTATACGTTATGCGTTATAGGTCATACCTTATACGTGATACGTCATACGTTATACGTTATGCGTTATACGTTATACGTTATACGTTATACGTTATACGTTATACGTTATACGTTATACGTTATACGTTATACGTTATACGTTATACGTTATACGTTATACGTTACTCGTTATACGTAATATGTATTACGTTTTACGTTATAAGTTATACGTTATACGTTATACGTTATACGTTATACGTTATACGTTATACGTTATACGTTATACGTTATACGTTATACGTTATACGTTATGCGTTATACGTTATACGTTATACGCTATACGTTATGCGTTATAGGTCATACCTTATACGTGATACGTCATACGTTATACGTTATGCGTTATACGTTATACGTTATACGTTATACGTTATACGTTATACGTTATACGTTATACGTTATACGTTATACGTTATACGTTATACGTTATACGTTATACGTTACTCGTTATACGTAATATGTAATACGTTTTACGTTATAAGTTATACGTTATACGTTATACGTTATACGTTATACGTTATACGTTATACGTTATACGTTATACGTTATACGTTATACGTTATACGTTATACGTTACTCGTTATACGTAATATGTATTACGTTTTACGTTATAAGTTATACGTTATACGTTATACGTTATACGTTATACGTTATACGTTATACGTTATACGTTATACGTTATACGTTATACGGTATACGTTATGCGTTATACGTTATACGTTATACGTTATACGTTATACGTTATGCGTTATACGCTATACGTTATGCGTTATAGGTCATACCTTATACGTGATACGTCATACGTTATACGTTATGCGTTATACGTTATACGTTATACGTTATACGTTATACGTTATACGTTATACGTTATACGTTATACGTTATACGTTATACGTTATACGTTATACGTTATACGTTACTCGTTATACGTAATATGTATTACGTTTTACGTTATAAGTTATACGTTATACGTTATACGTTATACGTTATACGTTATACGTTATACGTTATACGTTATACGTTATACGTTATACGGTATACGTTATGCGTTATACGTTATACGTTATACGCTATACGTTATGCGTTATAGGTCATACCTTATACGTGATACGTCATACGTTATTCGTTATGCGTTATACGTTATACGTTATACGTTATACGTTATACGTTATACGTTATACGTTATACGTTATACGTTATACGTTATACGTTATACGTTATACGTTATACGTTACTCGTTATACGTAATATGTAATACGTTTTACGTTATAAGTTATACGTTATACGTTATACGTTATATGTTATACGTTATACGTTATACGTTAAACGTAATACGTTATACGTTATACGTTATACGTTATACGTTATACGTTATACGTTATACGTTATACGCTATGCGTTATACGTTGTACGTTATGCGTTATACGTTATGCGTTATACGTTATACGTTATACGTTATACGTTGTACGTTATACGTTATACGTTATACGTTATACGTTATTCGTTATACGTTATACGTTATACGTTATACGTTATACGTTATACGTTATACGTTATACGTTATACGTTATACGTTATACGTTAAACGTTATACGTTATACGTTATACGTTATACGATATACGTTATACGTTATACGTTGTACGTTATACGTTATACGTTATACGTTATACGTTATACGTTATACGTTATACGTTATACGTTATACGTTATACGTTATACGTTATACGTTATACGTTATACGTTATACGTTATACGTTGTACGTTATACGTTGTACGTTATACGTTATACGTTAGACGTTATACGTTATACGTTATACGTTAAACGTTATACGTTATACGTTATACGTTATACGTTATACGCTATACGTTATACGTTGTACGTTATGCGTTATACGTTATGCGTTATACGTTATACGTTATTCGTTATACGTTGTACGCTATACGTTATGCGTTATAGGTCATACCTTATACGTGATACGTCATACGTTATACGTTATGCGTTATACGTTATACGTTATACGTTATACGTTACCCGTTATACGTAATATGAAATACGTTTCACGTTATAAGTTATACGTTATACGTTATACGTTATACGTTATACGTTATACGTTATACGTTATACGGTATACGTTATGCGTTATACGTTATACGTTATACGTTATACGTTATACATTATACGTTTTACGTTATACGTTATAAGTTACACGATATACATTATACGTTATACGTTATACGTTATACGTTATACGTTATACGTTATACGTTATACGTTATACGTTATACGTTATACGTTATACGTTATACGTTATACGTTATACGTTATACGTTATACGTTATACGTTATACGTTATACGTTATACGTTATACGTTATGCGTTATACGCTATACGTTATGCGTTATAGGTCATACCTTATACGTGATACGTCATACGTTATACGTTATGCGTTATACGTTATACGTTATACGTTATACGTTATACGTTATACGTTATACGTTATACGTTATACGTTATACGTTATACGTTATACGTTACTCGTTATACGTAATATGTAATACGTTTTACGTTATAAGTTATACGTTATACGTTATACGTTATACGTTATACGTTATACGTTATACGTTATACGTTATACGTTATACGTTATACGTTATACGGTATACGTTATGCGTTATACGTTATACGTTATACGTTATACGTTATACGTTATACGTTATACGTTATACGTTATACGTTATACGTTATACGTTATACGTTATACGTTATACGTTATACGTTATACGTTATACGTTATACGTTATACGTTATACGTTATACGTTATACGTTATACGTTATACGTTATGCGTTATACGCTATACGTTATGCGTTATATGTCATACCTTATACGTGATACGTCATACGTTATACGTTATACGTTATACGTTATACGTTATACGTTATACGTTATACGTTATACGTTATACGTTATACGTTATACGTTATACGTTATACGTTATACGTTATACGTTAAACGTTATACGTTATACGTTATACGTTATACGTTATACGTTATACGTTATACGCTATACGTTATACGTTGTACGTTATGCGTTATACGTTATGCGTTATACGTTATACGTTATACGTTATACGTTGTACGTTATACGTTATACGTTATACGTTATACGTTATTCGTTATACGTTATACGTTATACGTTATACGTTATACGTTATACGTTATTCGTTATACGTTATACGTTATACGTTATACGTTAAGCGTTATACGTTATACGTTATACGTTATACGATATACGTTATACGTTATACGTTGTACGTTATACGTTATACGTTATACGTTATACGTTATACGTTATACGTTATACGTTATACGTTATACGTTATACGTTATACGTTATACGTTATACGTTATACGTTATACGTTATACGTTATACGTCAGACGTTATACGTTATACGTTATACGTTAAACGTTATACGTTATACGTTATACGTTATACGTTATACGCTGTACGTTATACGTTGTACGTTATGCGTTATACGTTATGCGTTATACGTTATACGTTATTCGTTATACTTTGTACGTTATACGTTATACGTTATACGTTATACGTTATACGTTATACGTTATACGTTATACGTTATACGTTATACGTTATACGTTATACGTTATACGTTATACGTTATACGTTATACGTTATACGTTATACGTTATACGTTATACGTTATACGTTATACGTTATACGTTATACGTTATACGTTATACGTTATACGTTATACGTTATACGTTATACGTTATACGTTCTACGTTATACGTTGTACGTTATACGTTGTACGTTATACGTTATACGTTAGACGTTATACGTTATACGTTATACGTTAAACGTTATACGTTATACGTTATACGTTATACGTTATACGCTGTACGTTATACGTTGTACGTTAGGCGTTATACGTTATGCGTTATACGTTATACGTTATTCGTTATACTTTGTACGTTATACGTTATACGTTATACGTTATACGTTATACGTTATACGTTATACGTTATACGTTATACGTTATACGTTATACGTTATACGTTGTACGTTATACGTTATACGTTAGACGTTATACGTTATACGTTATACGTTAAACGTTATACGTTATACGTTATACGTTATACGTTATACGCTGTACGTTATACGTTGTACGTTAGGCGTTATACGTTATGCGTTATACGTTATACGTTATTCGTTATACTTTGTACGTTATACGTTATACGTTATACGTTATACGTTATACGTTATACGTTATACGTTATACGTTATACATTATACGTTTTACGTTATACGTTATAAGTTACACGATATACATTATACGTTATACGTTATACGTTATACCTTATACGTTATACGTTATACGTTATACGTTATACGTTATACGTTATACGTTATACGTTATACGTTATACGTTATACGTTATACGTTATACGTTACTCGTTATACGTAATATGTAATACGTTTTACGTTATAAGTTATACGTTATACGTTATACGTTATACGTTATACGTTATACGTTATACGTTATACGTTATACGTTATACGTTATACGTTATACGTTACTCGTTATGCGTAATATGAAATACGTTTCACGTTATAAGTTATACGTTATACGTTATACGTTATACGTTATACGTTATTCGTTATACGTTATACGTTATACGTTATACGTTATACGTTAGACGTTATACGTTATACGTTATACGTTATACGTTATACGTTATACGTTATACGTTATACGTTATACGTTATACGTTATACGTTATACGTTATACGTTATACGTTATACGTTATACGTTATACGCTATACGTTATACGTTGTACGTTATGCGTTATACGTTATGCGTTATACGTTATACGTTATACGTTATACGTTGTACGTTATACGTTATACGTTATACGTTATACGTTATTCGTTATACGTTATACGTTATACGTTATACGTTATACGTTATACGTTATACGTTATACGTTATACGTTATACGTTATACGTTATACGTTATACGTTATACGTTATACGTTATACGTTATACGTTATACGTTATACGTTATACGTTATACGTTATACGTTATACGTTATACGTTATACGTTAAACGTTATACGTTATACGTTATACGTTATACGATATACGTTGTACGTTATACGTTGTACGTTATACGTTATACGTTATACGTTATACGTTATACGTTATACGTTATACGTTATACGTTATACGTTAGACGTTATACGTTATACGTTATACGTTATACGTTATACGTTGTACGTTATACGTTGTACGTTATACGTTATACGTTATACGTTATACGTTCTACGTTATACGTTTTACGTTATACGTTATGCGTTATACGTTATACATTATACGTTATACGTTATACGTTATACGTTATACGTTATTCGTTGTACGTTATACGTTATACGTTATACGTTATACGTTATACGTTATACGTTACTCGTTATACGTAATATGAAATACGTTTCACGTTATAAGTTATACGTTATACGTTATACGTTATACGTTATACGTTTTACGTTATACGTTATACGTTATACGGTATACGTTATGCGTTATACGTTATACGTTATACGTTATACGTTATACATTATACGTTTTACGTTATACGTTATAAGTTACACGATATACATTATACGTTATACGTTGTACGTTATGCGTTATACGTTATGCGTTATACGTTATACGTTATACGTTATACGTTGTACGTTATACGTTATACGATATACGTTATACGTTATACGTTGTACGTTATACGTTATACGTTATACGTTCTACGTTATACGTTGTACGTTATACGTTGTACGTTATACGTTATACGTTATACGTTATACGTTTTACGTTATACGTTATACGTTATACGTTATACGTTATACGTTATACGTTATACGTTATACGTTATACGTTATACGATATACGTTATACGTTATTCGTTATACGTTAGACGTTATACGTTATACGTTATACGTTATACGTTTTACGTTATACGTTATACGTTATACGTTATACATTATACGTTATACGTTATACGTTATACGTTATACGTTATTCGTTGTACGTTATACGTTATACGTTATACGTTATACGTTATACGTTATACGTTATACGTTACTCGTTATAGGTAATATGAAATACGTTTCACGTTATAAGTTATACGTTATACGTTATACGTTATACGTTACTCGTTATAGGTAATATGAAATACGTTTCACGTTATAAGTTATACGTTATACGTTATACGTTATACGTTATACGTTATACGTTATACGTTATACGTTATACGTTATACGGTATACGTTATGCGTTATACGTTATACGTTATACGTTATACGTTATACATTATACGTTTTACGTTATACGTTATAAGTTACACGATATACATTATACGTTATACGTTATACGTTATACGTTATACGTTATACGTTATACGTTATACGTTATACGTTATACGTTATACGTTATACGTTATACGTTATACGTTATACGTTATACGTTATACGTTATACGTTATGCGTTATACGCTATACGTTATGCGTTATAGGTCATACCTTATACGTGATACGTCATACGTTATACGTTATGCGTTATACGTTATACGTTATACGTTATACGTTATACGTTATGCGTTATACGTTATACGTTATACGTTATACGTTATACGTTACTCGTTATACGTAATATGTAATACGTTTTACGTTATAAGTTATACGTTATACGTTATACGTTATACGTTATACGTTATACGTTATACGTTATACGTTATACGTTATACGTTATACGTTATACGGTATACGTTATGCGTTATACGTTATACGTTATACGTTATACGTTATACGTTATACGTTTTACGTTATACGTTATACGTTATACGATATACGTTATACGTTATACGTTATGCGTTATAGGATATACGTTATACGTTATACGTTATACGTTATACGTTATACGTTATACGTTATACGTTATACGTTATACGTTATACGTTATACGTTATACGTTATACGTTATACGTTATACGTTGTACGTTATACGTTATACGTTATACGTTATACGTTATACGATATACGTTATACGTTATACGTTATACGTTATACGTTATACGTTATACGTTATACGTTATACGTTATACGTTATACGTTATACGTTATACGTTATACGTTATACGTTATACGTTATACGTTATACGTTATACGTTATACGTTATACGTTGTACGTTATACGTTATACGTTATACGTTATACGTTATACGTTATACGTTATACGTTATACGTTATACGTTATACGTTATACGTTAAACGTTATACGTTATACGTTATACGTTATACGTTATACGATATACGTTATACGTTATACGTTATACGTTATACGTTATACGTTATACGTTATACGTTATGCGTTATAGGTCATACCTTATACGTGATACGTCATACGTTATACGTTATGCGTTATACGTTATACGTTATACGTTATACGTTATACGTTATACGTTATACGTTCTACGTTATACGTTATACGTTATACGTTACTCGTTATACGTAATATGTAATACGTTTTACGTTATAAGTTATATGTTATACGTTATATGTTATACGTTATACGTTATACGTTATACGTTATACGTTATACGTTATACGTTATACGTTATACGGTAAACGTTATGCGTTATACGCTATACGTTATACGTTATACGTTATACGTTATACGTTTTACGTTATACGTTATACGTTATACGATATACGTTATACGTTATACGTTATGCGTTATAGGATATACGTTATACGTTATACGTTATACGTTATACGTTATACGTTATACGTTATACGTTATACGTTATACGTTATACGTTATACGTTATACGTTGTACGTTATACGTTATACGTTATACGTTATTCGTTGTACGTTATACGTTATACGTTATACGTTATACGTTATACGTTATACGTTACTCGTTATGCGTAATATGAAATACGTTTCACGTTATAAGTTATACGTTATACGTTATACGTTATACGTTATACGTTATACGTTATACGTTATACGTTATACGTTATACGTTATACGTTATACGTTATACGTTATACGGTATACGTTATGCGTTATACGCTATACGTTATACGTTATACGTTATACGTTATACGTTTTACGTTATACGTTATACGTTATACGATATACGTTATACGTTATACGTTATGCGTTATAGGATATACGTTATACGTTATACGTTATACGTTATACGTTATACGTTATACGTTATACGTTATACGTTATACGTTATACGTTATACGTTATACGTTATACGTTGTACGTTATACGTTATACGTTATACGTTATTCGTTGTACGTTATACGTTATACGTTATACGTTATACGTTATACGTTGTACGTTACTCGTTATGCGTAATATGAAATACGTTTCACGTTATAAGTTATACGTTATACGTTATACGTTATACGTTATACGTTATACGTTATACGTTATACGTTATACGGTATACGTTATGCGTTATACGTTATACGTTATACGTTATACGTTATACATTATACGCTTTACGTTATACGTTATAAGTTACACGATATACATTATACGTTATACGTTGTACGTTATGCGTTATACGTTATGCGTTATACGTTATACGTTATACGTTATACGTTGTACGTTATACGTTATACGTTATACGTTATACGTTATTCGTTATACGTTATACGTTATACGTTATACGTTATACGTTAGACGTTATACGTTATACGTTACACGTTAAACGTTATACGTTATACGTTATACGTTATACGTTATACGTTATACGCTATACGTTATACGTTGTACGTTATGCGTTATACGTTATGCGTTATACGTTATACGTTATTCGTTATACGTTGTACGTTATACGTTATACGTAATACGTTATACGTTATTCGTTCTACGTTATACGTTATACGTTACACGTTATACGTTATACGTTATACGTTATACGTTATACGTTATGCGTTATACGTTATACGTTTTACGTTATACGTTATACGTTATACGTTATACGTTATACGTTATACGTTCTACGTTATACGTTGTACGTTATACGTTGTACGTTATACGTTATACGTTATACGTTATACGTTATACGTTATACGTTATACGTTATACGTTATACGTTATTCGTTATACGTTATACGTTATACGTTATACGTTATACGTTATACGTTATACGTTTTACGTTATACTTTATACGTTATACGTTATACATTATACGTTATACGTTATACGTTATACGTTATACGTTATTCGTTGTACGTTATACGTTATACGTTATACGTTATACGTTATACGTTATACGTTACTCGTTATACGTAATATGAAATACGTTTCACGTTATAAGTTATACGTTATACGTTATACGTTATACGTTATACGTTATACGTTATACGTTATACGTTATACGGTATACGTTATGCGTTATACGTTATACGTTATACGTTATACGTTATACGTTATACATTATACGTTTTACGTTATACGTTATAAGTTACACGATATACATTATACGTTATACGTTATACGTTATACGTTATACGTTATACGTTATTCGTTATACGTTATACGTTATACGTTATACGTTATACGTTATACGTTATACGTTATACGTTATACGTTATACGTTATACGTTATGCGTTATACGCTATACGTTATGCGTTATAGGTCATACCTTATACGTGATACGTCATACGTTATACGTTATGCGTTATACGTTATACGTTATACGTTATACGTTATACGTTATACGTTATACGTTATACGTTATACGTTATACGTTATACGTTATACGTTATACGTTTTACGTTATACGCTATACGTTATACGTTGTACGTTATGCGTTATACGTTATGCGTTATACGTTATACGTTATACGTTATACGTTGTACGTTATACGTTATACGTTATACGTTATATGTTATTCGTTATACGTTATACGTTATACGTTATACGTTATACGTTATACGTTATACGTTATACGTTATACGTTATACGTTATACGTTATACGTTATACGTTATACGTTATACGTTATACGTTATACGTTATACGTTATACGTTATACGTTATACGTTGTACGTTATACGTTGTACGTTATACGTTGTACGTTATACGTTATACGTTATACGTCATACGTTATACGTTATACGTTATACGTTATACGTTATACGCTATACGTTATACGTTATACGTTATACGATATACGTTATACGTTATTCGTTATACGTTATACGTTATACGTTATACGTTATACGTTATACGTTATACGTTATACGTTATACGTTATACGTTATACGTTTTACGTTATACGTTATACGTTATACGTTATACATTATACGTTATACGTTATACGTTATACGTTATACGTTATTCGTTGTACGTTATACGTTATACGTTATACGTTATACGTTATACGTTATACGTTACTCGTTATACGTAATATGAAATACGTTTCACGTTATAAGTTATACGTTATACGTTATACGTTATACGTTATACGTTATACGTTATACGTTATACGTTATACGGTATACGTTGTGCGTTATACGTTATACGTTATACGTTATACGTTATACATTATACGTTTTACGTTATACGTTATAAGTTACACGATATACATTATACGTTATACGTTATACGTTATACGTTATACGTTATACGTTATACGTTATACGTTATACGTTATACGTTATACGTTATACGTTATACGTTATACGTTATACGTTATACGTTATACGTTATACGTTATACGTTATACGTTATGCGTTATACGCTATACGTTATGCGTTATAGGTCATACCTTATACGTGATACGTCATACGTTATACGTTATGCGTTATACGTTATACGTTATACGTTATACGTTATACGTTATACGTTATACGTTATACGTTATACGTTATACGTTATACGTTATACGTTATACGTTATACGTTACTCGTTATACGTAATATGTAATACGTTTTACGTTATAAGTTATACGTTATACGTTATACGTTATACGTTATACGTTATACGTTATACGTTATACGTTATACGTTATACGTTATACGTTATACGTTATACGTTATACGTTATCCGTTATACGTTATACGTTATACGTTATACGTTATACGTTATACGTTATACGTTATACGTTATACGTTATACGTTATACGTTATACGTTATACGTTATACGTTATACGTTATACGTTATACGTTATACGTTATACGCTATACGTTATACGTTATACGTTATACGTTATACGTTATACGTTATGCGTTATAGGATATACGTTATACGTTATACGTTATACGTTATACGTTATACATTATACGTTATACGTTATACGTTATACGTTATACGTTACTCGTTATACGTAATATGTAATACGTTTTACGTTATAAGTTATACGTTATACGTTATACGTTATACGTTATACGTTGTACGTTATACGTTATACGTTATACGTTATACGTTATACGATATACGTTATACGTTATACTTTATACGTTATAGGTGTTCCGTTATACGTTATACGTTATACGTTATTCGTAATACGTTATACGTGATACGTTATACGTTGTACGTTATACGTTATACGTTATACGTCATACGCTATACATTATACGTTATGCGTTATACATTACATGTTATACGTTATACGTTATACGTTATACGTTATACGTTATACGTTATACGTTATACGTTATACGTTATACGTTATACGTTTTACGTTATTCGTTATGCGTTATACGTTATACGATATACGTTATACGTTATACGTTACACGTTATACGTTATTCGTTATACGTTATACTTTATACGTTATAGGTGTTACGTTATACGTTATTCATAATACGTTATACGTGATACGTTATACGTTATACGTTATACGTTATACGTTATACGTTATACGTTATACTTTATACGTTATACGTTATACGTTATACGTTATACGATATACGTTATACGTTATACGTTATACGTTATACGTTATACGTTATACGTTATACGTTGTACGGTATACGTTATAAGTTCTACGTTATACGATATACGTTATACGTTATACGTTATACGTTATACGTTATACGTTATACGTTATACGTTATACGTTATACGTTATACGTTATACGTTATACGTTATACGTAATACGTTATAGGTTATACGTTATACGTTATACGTTATACGTTATACGTTATACGTTATACGTTATACGTTCTACGTTGTACGTTATACGTTATAAGTTGTACGTTTTACGATATACGTTATACGTTATTCTTTATACGTCCTTCGTTACACGTTATACGTTATACGTTATACGTTATACGTTTTACGTTATTCGTTATACGATATACGTTATACGTTATACGTTATACGTTATACGTTATACGTTATACTTTATACGTTATAGGGGTTACGTTATACGTTATACGTTATACGTTATTCGTAATACGTTATACGTTATACGTTTTACGATATACGATGTACGTTATACGTTATACGATATACGTTATACGTTATACTTTATACGTTATAGGGGTTACGTTATACGTTATACGTTATACGTTATTCGTAATACGTTACACGTGATACGTTATACTTTGTACGTTATACGTTATACGTTATACGTTATACGTTATACGTTATACGTTATACGTTATACGTTATACGTTATACATTATACGTTATACGTTATACATTACATGTTATGCGTTATACGTTATACGTTATACGTTATGCGTTATGCGTTATACGTTATACGTTATACGTTATACGTTATACGTTATACGTTATACGTTACACGTTATACGTTATACGTTATACGTTATACGTTGTACGTTATACGTTATAAGTTGTACGTTATACGATATACGTTATACGTTATTCTTTATACGTTCTTCGTTACACGTTATACGTTATACGTTATACGTTATACGTTTTACGTTATTCGTTATGCGTTATACGTTATACGATATACGTTATACGTTATACGTTACACGTTATACGTTATTCGTTATACGTTATACTTTATACGTTATAGGTGTTACGTTATACGTTATTCATAATACGTTATACGTGATACGTTATACGTTATACGTTATACGTTATACGTTATACGTTATACGTTATACTTTATACGTTATACGTTATACGTTATACGTTATACGATATACGTTATACGTTATACGTTATACGTTATACGTTATACGTTATACGTTATACGTTGTACGGTATACGTTATAAGTTTTACGTTATACGATATACGTTATACGTTATACGTTATACGTTATACGTTATACGTTATACGTTATACGTTATACGTTATACGTTATACGTTATACGTTATACGTAATACGTTATACGTTATACGTTATACGTTATACGTTATACGTTATACGTTATACGTTATACGTTATACGTTATACGTTATACGTTATACGTTATACGTTATACTTTATACGTTATACGTTATACGTTATACGTTATACGTTATACGTTATACGTTATACGTTATACGTTATACGTTATACGTTATACGTTATACTTTATACGTTATAGGTGTTACGTTATACGTTATACGTTATACGTTATTCGTAATACGTTATACGTGATACGTTATACGTTGTACGTTATACGTTATGCGTTATACGTCATACGCTATACATTATACGTTATGCGTTATACATTACATGTTATTAGTTATACGTTATACGTTATACGTTATACGTTATACGTTATACGTTATACGTTTTACGTTATTCGTTATACGTTATACGTTATACGTTATACGTTATACGTTATACGTTATACGTTATACGTTATACGTTATACGTTATACGTTATACGTTATACGTTATACGTTATACGTTATACGTTATACGTTATACGTTATACGTTATACTTTATACGCTGTACGTTATACGTTATACGTTGTACGTTATACGTTATACGTTATACGTTATACGTTATACGTTATACGTTGTACGTTATACGTTATAAGTTGTACGTTATACGATATACGTTATACGTTATTCGTTATACGTACTTCGTTACACAGTATACGTTATACGTTATACGTTATACGTTTTACGATATACGATATACGTTATACGTTATACGATATACGTTATACGTTATACTTTATACGTTATAGGGGTTACGTTATACGTTATACGTTATTCGTAATACGTTATACGTGATACGTTATACTTTGTACGTTATACGTTATACGTTATACGTTATACATTATACGTTATACGTTATACATTACATGTTATGCGTTATACGTTATACGTTATACGTTATACGTTATACGTTATACGTTATACGTTATACGTTATACGTTATACGTTATACGTTATACGTTATACGTTATACGTTATACGTTATACGTTATACGTTATACGTTATACGTTATACGTTATACGTTATACGTTATACTTTATACGTTATAGGTGTTACGTTATACGTTATACGTTATACGTTATTCGTAATACGTTATACGTGATACGTTATACGTTGTACGTTATACGTTATACGTTATACGTCATACGCTATACATTATACGTTATGCGTTATACATTACATGTTATACGTTATACGTTGTACGTTTTACGTTATTCGTTATACGTTATACGTTATACGTTATTCGTAATGCGTTATACGTGATACGTTATACTTTGTACGTTATACGTTATACGTTATACGTTATACATTATACGTTATACGTTATTCGTAATACGTTATACGTGATACGTTATACTTTGTACGTTATACGTTATACTTTGTACGCTATACGTTATACGTTATACGTTATACATTATACGTTATACGTTATACATTACATGTTATACCTTATACATTACATGTTATGCGTTATACGTTATACGTTATACGTTATACGTTATACGTTATACGTTATACGTTATACGTTATACGTTATACGTTATACGTTATACGTTATACGTTATACGTTATACGTTATACGTTATACGTTATACGTTATACGTTATACGATATACGTTATACGTTATACGTTATACTTTATGCGTTATACGTTCTACGGTATTCGTTATATGTTATACGTTATTAGTTATACGTTATACGTTATACGTTATACGTCATAGGTTATACGTTATACGTTATGCGTTATACGTTATACATTATACGTTATACGATATACGTTATACGTTATGCGTTATGCGTTCTTCGTTACACGTTATACGTTATTCGGTATGCGTTATACGTTATACGTTATACGTTATACGTTATACTTTATACGTTATACGTTATACGTTATACGTTATACGTTATACGTTATACGTTATACGTTATACGTTATACGTTATACGTTATACGTTATACGTTATACGTTACACGTTATACGTCATAGGATATACGTTATACGTTATACGTTATACGTTATACGTTATACGTTATACGTCATACGTCATAGGTTATACGTTATACGTTATACGTTTTACGTTCTACGTTATACGTTATAAGTTATACGTTATACGTCATAGGTTATACGTTTTACGTTATTCGTTATACGTTATACGTTATACGTTATACGTTATACGTTATACGTTATACGTTATACGTTTTACGTTATTCGTTATACGTTATACGTTATACGTTATACGTTATACGTTATACGTTATACGTTATACGTTATACGTTATACGCTATACATTATACGTTATACGTTATGCATTACATGTTATACGTTATACGTTATACGTTATTCGTAATACGTTATACGTTATACGTTTTACGATATACGATGTACGTTATACGTTATACGATATACGTTATACGTTATACTTTATACGTTATAGGGGTTACGTTATCCGTTATACGTTATACGTTATTCGTAATACGTTACACGTGATACGTTATACTTTGTACGTTATACGTTATACGTTATACGTTATACGTTATACGTTATACGTTATACGTTATACGTTATACGTTATACGTTATACGTTATACGTTATACGTTATACGTTATACGTTATACATTATACGTTATACGTTATACATTACATGTTATGCGTTATACGTTATACGTTATACGTTATGCGTTATGCGTTATACGTTATACGTTATACGTTATACGTTATACGTTATACGTTATACGTTATACGTTATACGTTACACGTTATACGTTATACGTTATACGTTATACGTTATACTTTATACGTTATAGGTGTTCCGTTATACGTTATACGTTATACGTTATTCGTAATACGTTATACGTGATACGTTATACGTTGTACGTTATACGTTATACGTTATACGTCATACGCTATACATTATACGTTATGCGTTATACATTACATGTTATACGTTATACGTTATACGTTATACGTTATACGTTATACGTTATACGTTATACGTTATACGTTATACGTTATACGTTTTACGTTTTTCGTTATACGTTATACGTTATACGTTATACGTTATACGTTATACGTTATACGTTATACGTTATACTTTATACGTTATAGGTGTTACGTTATACGTTATACGTTATACGTTATTCGTAATACGTTGTACGTTATACGTTATAAGTTGTACGTTATACGATATACGTTATACGTTATTCGTTATACGTACTTCGTTACACGGTATACGTTATACGTTATACGTTATACGTTTTACGATATACGATATACGTTATACGTTATACGTTATACGTTATGCGTTATACGTTCTACGATATTCGTTATACGTTATAGGTTATTAGTTATACGTTATACGTTATACGTTATACGTCATAGATTATACGTTATACGTTATGCGTTATACGTTATACGTTATACGTTGTACGTTATACGTTATAAGTTGTACGTTATACGATATACGTTATACGTTATTCTTTATACGTTCTTCGTTACACGTTATACGTCATACGTTATACGTTATACGTTTTACGTTATTCGTTATACGTTATAGGTTATACGTTATACGTTATTCGATATACGTTATACGTTATACTACCTTGATCAAAAAGTTCTAGGACTGTCCCCCGTGTGTCGCTATCAATCACCCGATTGTTTCTTTTTTTTTTGTTAGGTTACCATATCTGTCATTAACACTTCCTTCCAATTTCAGCATCATAGCTTGATACTTGTAAAAGTTACGTTGTACTGAGCACATCTCCTTTGTTCGTGTCTTCGATTTTGAAAATGGCATCATTTGAGCATCAACGAGTTTGCATTAAATTTTGTGTAAAAAACGGATTTAACGGTCCGCAGACTTTGGATATGTTGGAGAAGTGTTTCGGCAACGATACTCTTTCGAGATCAAATGTTTTTCGATGGCACGAACGCTTCAGAAGTGGTCGTGAGTCGGTCGAGGATGACAAACGCAGTGGCAGGCCGACAACGTCGAAAACCGATGAAAACATCGATAAAATTCAAGAAATGTTGTCCGAAAACCGTAAATTGACCATCAGAGAGCTGGCAGAGGACTTGAACATTGCTTATGGATCCGTTCAAGACGTTTTGGTTAATGAATTCGTCAAAAAAGGCCAGAATTGTGGGCAAACAACTCGTGGATTTTGCACCACGACAACGCACCGGCGCACAATGCGATCCTTATCCGCGAGTTTTTGACGAAAAACAACACGAACACTATCCAGCAGCCTTCAAATTCACCAGATCTGGCTCCCTGCGACTTTTTTCTGTTCAACCGAATTAAAAAACCGCTTCGCGGAACGCGTTACAGTACCCGAGAGGAGGTCATGACAAAATCGAAGACGGCTCTGATGGACATACCGAAAATTGAGTACCAGCGGTGTTTCGAGGATTGGATCAAGCGCTGGCGCAAGTGCATTGCAGTCAATGGGGACTACTTTGAAGGGGACCATATCGATTTGGACGAATAAATTTGTATTTTTGATTTTATGAATAAAGTCCTAAAGCTTTTTGATCAAGGTAGTACGTTATACGTTATGCGTTATACGTTCTACGATATTCGTTATACGTTATAGGTTATTAGTTATACGTTATACGTTATACGTTATACGTCATAGATTATACGTTATACGTTATGCGTTATACGTTATACGTTATACGTTATACGTTATACGTTATACGTTATACGTTATACGTTATACGTTATACGTTATACGTTATACGTTATACGTTATACGTTATACGTTATACGTCATACGTAATACGTTATACGTTATACGTTATACGTTATACGTTATACGTTATACGTTATACGTTATACGTTATACGTTATACGTTATACGTTATACGTTGTACGTTATAAGTTGTACGTTATACGATATACGTTATACGTTTTTCGGTATACGTACTTCGTTACACGGTATACGTTATACGTTATACGTTATACGTTTTACGATATACGATATACGTTATACGTTATACGTTATACGTTATACGTTATACGTTATACGTTATACGTTATACGTTGTACGTTATACGTTATAAGTTGTACGTTTTACGATATACGTTATACGTTATTCTTTATACGTTCTTCGCTACACGTTATACGTTATACGTTATACGTAATACGTTATACGTTATACGTTATACGTTATACGTTTTACGTTTTTCGTTATACGTTATACGTTATACGTTATACGTTATACGTTATACGTTATACGTTATACGTTATACGTTATACTTTATACGTTATAGGTGTTACGTTATACGTTATACGTTATACGTTATTCGTAATACGTTGTACGTTATACGTTATAAGTTGTACGTTATACGATATACGTTATACGTTATTCGTTATACGTACTTCGTTACACGGTATACGTTATACGTTATACGTTATACGTTATACGTTTTACGTTATTCGTTATACGTTATACGTTATATGATATACGTTATACGTTATACGTTATACGTTATGCGTTATACGTTCTACGATATTCGTTTTACGTTATAGGTTATTAGTTATACGTTATACGTTATACGTTATACGTCATAGATTATACGTTATACGTTATGCGTTATACGTTATACGTTATACGTTATACGTTATACGTTATACGTTATACGTTATACGTTATACGTTATACGTTATACGTTATACGTTATACGTTATACGTTATACGTTATACGTCATACGTTATACGTTATACGTTATACGTTATACGTTATACGTTACACGTTACACGTTACACGTTATACGTTACACGTTATACGTTATACGTTATACGTTATACGTTATACGTTATACGTTATACGTTATACGTCATACGTTATACGTTATACGTTATACGTTATACGTTATACGTTACACGTTACACGTTACACGTTATACGTTACACGTTATACGTTATACGTTATACGTTATACGTTATACGTTATACGTTATAGGTTATACGTTATACGTTATACGTTATACGTTATACGTTATACGTTATACGTTATACGTTATACGTTATACGTTATACGTTATACGTTATACGTTATACGTTATACGTTATACGTTATACGTTATACGTTGTACGTTATACGTTATAAGTTGTACGTTATACGATATACGTTATACGTTATTCGTTATACGTACTTCGTTACACGTTATACGTTATACGTTATACGTTATACGTTTTACGATATACGATATACGTTATACGTTATACGATATACGTTATACGTTATACTTTATACGTTATACGTTATACGTTATACGTTATACGTTATACGTTATACGTTATACGTTATACGTTATACGTTATACGTTATACGTTATACGTTATACGTTATACGTTATACGTTATACGTTATACGTTATACGTTATACGTTATACGTTGTACGTTATAAGTTGTACGTTTTACGATATACGTTATACGTTTTTCGGTATACGTACTTCGTTACACGTTATACGTTATGCGTTATACGTTATACGTTATACGTTTTACGATATACGATGTACGTTATACGTTATACGATATACGTTATACGTTATACTTTATACGTTATAGGGGTTACGTTATACGTTATACGTTATACGTTATTCGTAATACGTTATACGTTATACGTTTTACGATATACGATGTACGTTATACGTTATACGATATACGTTATACGTTATACTTTATACGTTATAGGGGTTACGTTATACGTTATACGTTATTCGTAATACGTTACACGTGATACGTTATACTTTGTACGTTATACGTTATACGTTATACGTTATACGTTATACGTTATACGTTATACGTTATACGTTATACGTTATACGTTATACGTTATACATTATACGTTATACGTTATACATTACATGTTATGCGTTATACGTTATACGTTATACGTTATGCGTTATGCGTTATACGTTATACGTTATACGTTATACGTTATACGTTATACGTTATACGTTATACGTTGTACGTTATAAGTTGTACGTTTTACGATATACGTTATACGTTTTTCGGTATACGTACTTCGTTACACGTTATACGTTATGCGTTATACGTTATACGTTATACGTTTTACGATATACGATGTACGTTATACGTTATACGATATACGTTATACGTTATACTTTATACGTTATAGGGGTTACGTTATACGTTATACGTTATACGTTATTCGTAATACGTTATACGTTATACGTTTTACGATATACGTTATACGTTATACGTTATACGTTATACGTTATACGTTATACGTTATACGTTGTACGTTATAAGTTGTACGTTTTACGATATACGTTATACGTTTTTCGGTATACGTACTTCGTTACACGTTATACGTTATGCGTTATACGTTATACGTTATACGTTTTACGATATACGATGTACGTTATACGTTATACGATATACGTTATACGTTATACTTTATACGTTATAGGGGTTACGTTATACGTTATACGTTATACGTTATTCGTAATACGTTATACGTTATACGTTTTACGATATACGATGTACGTTTTACGTTATACGATATACGTTATACGTTATACTTTATACGTTATAGGGGTTACGTTATACGTTATACGTTATACGTTATTCGTAATACGTTACACGTGATACGTTATACTTTGTACGTTATACGTTATACGTTATACGTTATACGTTATACGTTATACGTTATACGTTATACGTTATACATTATACGTTATACGTTATACATTACATGTTATGCGTTATACGTTATACGTTATACGTTATGCGTTATGCGTTATACGTTATACGTTATACGTTATACGTTATACGTTATACGTTATACGTTACACGTTATACGTTATGCGTTATACGTTATACGTTATACGTTACACGTTATACGTTATACGTTATACGTTATACGTTGTACGTTATACGTTATAAGTTGTACGTTATACGATATACGTTATACGTTATTCTTTATACGTTCTTCGTTACACGTTATACGTTATACGTTATACGTTATACGTTTTACGTTATTCGTTATGCGTTATACGTTATACGATATACGTTATACGTTATACGTTACACGTTATACGTTATTCGTTATACGTTATACTTTATACGTTATAGGTGTTACGTTATACGTTATTCATAATACGTTATACGTGATACGTTATACGTTATACGTTATACGTTATACGTTATACGTTATACGTTATACGTTATACTTTATACGTTATACGTTATACGTTATACGTTATACTATATACGTTATACGTTATACGTTATACGTTATACGTTATACGTTATACGTTATACGTTGTACGGTATACGTTATAAGTTTTACGTTATACGATATACGTTATACGTTATACGTTATACGTTATACGTTATACGTTATACGTTATACGTTATACGTTATACGTTATACGTTATACGTTATACGTTATACGTTATACGTTATACGTTATACGTTATACGTTATACGTTATACGTTATACGTTATACGTTATACGTTATACGTCATACGTAATACGTTATACGTTATACGTTATACGTTATACGTTATACGTTATACGTTATACGTTATACGTTATACGTTATACGTTATACGTTATACGTTGTACGTTATAAGTTGTACGTTATACGATATACGTTATACGTTTTTCGGTATACGTACTTCGTTACACGGTATACGTTATACGTTATACGTTATACGTTTTACGATATACGATATACGTTATACGTTATACGTTATACGTTATACGTTATACGTTATACGTTATACGTTATACGTTGTACGTTATACGTTATAAGTTGTACGTTTTACGATATACGTTATACGTTATTCTTTATACGTTCTTCGCTACACGTTATACGTTATACGTTATACGTAATACGTTATACGTTATACGTTATACGTTATACGTTTTACGTTTTTCGTTATACGTTATACGTTATACATTATACGTTATACGTTATACGTTATACGTTATACGTTATACTTTATACGTTATAGGTGTTACGTTATACGTTATACGTTATACGTTATTCGTAATACGTTGTACGTTATACGTTATAAGTTGTACGTTATACGATATACGTTATACGTTATTCGTCATACGTACTTCGTTACACGGTATACGTTATACGTTATACGTTATACGTTATACGTTTTACGTTATTCGTTATACGTTATACGTTATATGATATACGTTATACGTTATACGTTATACGTTATGCGTTATACGTTCTACGATATTCGTTTTACGTTATAGGTTATTAGTTATACGTTATACGTTATACGTTATACGTCATAGATTATACGTTATACGTTATGCGTTATACGTTATACGTTATACGTTATACGTTATACGTTATACGTTATACGTTATACGTTATACGTTATACGTTATACGTTATACGTTATACGTTATACGTTATACGTCATACGTTATACGTTATACGTTATACGTTATACGTTATACGTTACACGTTACACGTTACACGTTATACGTTACACGTTATACGTTATACGTTATACGTTATACGTTATACGTTATACGTTATAGGTTATACGTTATACGTTATACGTTATACGTTATACGTTATACGTTATACGTTATACGTTATACGTTATACGTTATACGTTATACGTTATACGTTATACGTTATACGTTATACGTTATACGTTATACGTTGTACGTTATACGTTATAAGTTGTACGTTATACGATATACGTTATACGTTATTCGTTATACGTACTTCGTTACACGTTATACGTTATACGTTATACGTTATACGTTTTACGATATACGATATACGTTATACGTTATACGATATACGTTATACGTTATACTTTATACGTTATACGTTATACGTTATACGTTATACGTTATACGTTATACGTTATACGTTATACGTTATACGTTATACGTTATACGTTATACGTTATACGTTATACGTTATACGTTATACGTTATACGTTATACGTTATACGTTGTACGTTATAAGTTGTACGTTTTACGATATACGTTATACGTTTTTCGGTATACGTACTTCGTTACACGTTATACGTTATGCGTTATACGTTATACGTTATACGTTTTACGATATACGATGTACGTTATACGTTATACGATATACGTTATACGTTATACTTTATACGTTATAGGGGTTACGTTATACGTTATACGTTATACGTTATTCGTAATACGTTATACGTTATACGTTTTACGATATACGATGTACGTTATACGTTATACGATATACGTTATACGTTATACTTTATACGTTATAGGGGTTACGTTATACGTTATACGTTATTCGTAATACGTTACACGTGATACGTTATACTTTGTACGTTATACGTTATACGTTATACGTTATACGTTATACGTTATACGTTATACGTTATACGTTATACGTTATACATTATACGTTATACGTTATACATTACATGTTATGCGTTATACGTTATACGTTATACGTTATGCGTTATGCGTTATACGTTATACGTTATACGTTATACGTTATACGTTATACGTTATACGTTATACGTTGTACGTTATAAGTTGTACGTTTTACGATATACGTTATACGTTTTTCGGTATACGTACTTCGTTACACGTTATACGTAATGCGTTATACGTTATACGTTATACGTTTTACGATATACGATGTACGTTATACGTTATACGATATACGTTATACGTTATACTTTATACGTTATAGGGGTTACGTTATACGTTATACGTTATACGTTATTCGTAATACGTTATACGTTATACGTTTTACGATATACGTTATACGTTATACGTTATACGTTATACGTTATACGTTATACGTTATACGTTGTACGTTATAAGTTGTACGTTTTACGATATACGTTATACGTTTTTCGGTATACGTACTTCGTTACACGTTATACGTTATGCGTTATACGTTATACGTTATACGTTTTACGATATACGATGTACGTTATACGTTATACGATATACGTTATACGTTATACTTTATACGTTATAGGGGTTACGTTATACGTTATACGTTATACGTTATTCGTAATACGTTATACGTTATACGTTTTACGATATACGATGTACGTTATACGTTATACGATATACGTTATACGTTATACTTTATACGTTGTAGGGGTTACGTTATACGTTATACGTTATACGTTATTCGTAATACGTTACACGTGATACGTTATACTTTGTACGTTATACGTTATACGTTATACGTTATACGTTATACGTTATACGTTATACGTTATACGTTATACATTATACGTTATACGTTATACATTACATGTTATGCGTTATACGTTATACGTTATACGTTATGCGTTATGCGTTATACGTTATACGTTATACGTTATACGTTATACGTTATACGTTATACGTTACACGTTATACGTTATACGTTATACGTTATACGTTATACGTTACACGTTATACGTTATACGTTATACGTTATACGTTGTACGTTATACGTTATAAGTTGTACGTTATACGATATACGTTATACGTTATTCTTTATACGTTCTTCGTTACACGTTATACGTTATACGTTATACGTTATACGTTTTACGTTATTCGTTATGCGTTATACGTTATACGATATACGTTATACGTTATACGTTACACGTTATACGTTATTCGTTATACGTTATACTTTATACGTTATAGGTGTTACGTTATACGTTATTCATAATACGTTATACGTGATACGTTATACGTTATACGTTATACGTTATACGTTATACGTTATACGTTATACGTTATACTTTATACGTTATACGTTATACGTTATACGTTATACTATATACGTTATACGTTATACGTTATACGTTATACGTTATACGTTATACGTTATACGTTGTACGGTATACGTTATAAGTTTTACGTTATACGATATACGTTATACGTTATACGTTATACGTTATACGTTATACGTTATACGTTATACGTTATACGTTATACGTTATACGTTATACGTAATACGTTATAGGTTATACGTTATACGTTATACGTTATACGTTATACGTTATACGTTATACGTTATACGTTATACGTTATACGTTATACGTTATACGTTATACGTTATACGTTATACGTTATACTTTATACGTTATACGTTATACGTTATACGTTATACGTTATACGTTATACATTATACGTTATACGTTATACGTTATACGTTATACGTTATACGTTATACGTTGTACGTTATACGTTATAAGTTGTACGTTTTACGATATACGTTATACGTTATTCTTTATACGTCCTTCGTTACACGTTATACGTTATGCGTTATACGTTATACGTTTTACGTTATTCGTTATACGATATACGTTATACGTTATACGTTATACGTTATACGTTATACGTTATACTTTATACGTTATAGGGGTTACGTTATACGTTATACGTTATACGTTATTCGTAATACGTTATACGTTATACGTTTTACGATATACGATGTACGTTATACGTTATACGATATACGTTATACGTTATACTTTATACGTTATAGGGGTTACGTTATACGTTATACGTTATACGTTATTCGTAATACGTTACACGTGATACGTTATACTTTGTACGTTATACGTTATACGTTATACGTTATACGTTATACGTTATACGTTATACGTTATACGTTATACATTATACGTTATACGTTATACATTACATGTTATGCGTTATACGTTATACGTTATACGTTATGCGTTATGCGTTATACGTTATACGTTATACGTTATACGTTATACGTTATACGTTATACGTTACACGTTATACGTTATACGTTATACGTTATACGTTGTACGTTATACGTTATAAGTTGTACGTTATACGATATACGTTATACGTTATTCTTTATACGTTCTCCGTTACACGTTATACGTTATACGTTATACGTTATACGTTTTACGTTATTCGTTATGCGTTATACGTTATACGATATACGTTATACGTTATACGTTACACGTTATACGTTATTCGTTATACGTTATACTTTATACGTTATAGGTGTTACGTTATACGTTATTCATAATACGTTATACGTGATACGTTATACGTTATACGTTATACGTTATACGTTATACGTTATACGTTATACTTTATACGTTATACGTTATACGTTATACGTTATACGATATACGTTATACGTTATACGTTATACGTTATACGTTATACGTTATACGTTATACGTTGTACGGTATACGTTATACGTAATACGTTATACGTTATACGTTATACGTTATACGTTATACGTTATACGTTATACGTTATACGTTATACGTTATACGTTATACGTTATACGTTATACGTTATACGTTATACGTTATACTTTATACGTTATACGTTATACGTTATACGTTATACGTTATACGTTATACGTTATACGTTATACGTTATACGTTATACGTTATACGTTATACGTTGTACGTTATACGTTATAAGTTGTACGTTTTACGATATACGTTATACGTTATTCTTTATACGTTCTTCGCTACACGTTATACGTTATACGTTATACGTTATACGTTTTACGTTATTCGTTATACGATATACGTTATACGTTATACGTTATACGTTATACGTTATACGTTATACTTTATACGTTATAGGTGTTACGTTATACTTTATACGTTATAGGTGTTACGTTATACGTTATACGTTATACGTTATTCGTAATACGTTATACGTGATACGTTATACGTTGTACGTTATACGTTATACGTTATACGTCATACGCTATACATTATACGTTATGCGTTATACATTACATGTTATAAGTTATACGTTATACGTTATACGTTATACGTTATACGTTATACGTTATACGTTTTACGTTATTCGTTATACGTTATACGTTATACGTTATACGTTATACGTTATACGTTATACGTTATACGTTATACGTTATACGTTATACGTTATACGTTATACGTTATACGTTATACGTTATACGTTATACGTTATACGTTATACGTTATACGTTATACTTTATACGCTATACGTTATACGTTATACGTTGTACGTTATACGTTATACGTTATACGTTATACGTTATACGTTGTACGTTATACGTTATAAGTTGTACGTTATACGATATACGTTATACGTTATTCGTTATACGTACTTCGTTACACGGTATACGTTATACGTTATACGTTATACGTTTTACGATATACGATATACGTTATACGTTATACGATATACGTTATACGTTATACTTTATACGTTATAGGGGTTACGTTATACGTTATACGTTATTCGTAATACGTTATACGTGATACGTTATACTTTGTACGTTATACGTTATACGTTATACGTTATACATTATACGTTATACGTTATACATTACATGTTATGCGTTATACGTTATACGTTATACGTTATACGTTATACGTTATACGTTATACGTTATACGTTATACGTTATACTTTATACGTTATACGTTATACGTTATACGTTATACGTTATACGTTATACGTAATACTTTATAGGTGTTACGTTATACGTTATACGTTATACGTTATTCGTAATACGTTATACGTGATACGTTATACGTTGTACGTTATACGTTATACGTTATACGTCATACGCTATACATTATACGTTATGCGTTATACATTACATGTTATACGTTATACGTTGTACGTTTTACGTTATTCGTTATACGTTATACGTTATACGTTATTCGTAATGCGTTATACGTGATACGTTATACTTTGTACGTTATACGTTATACGTTATACGTTATACATTATACGTTATACGTTATTCGTAATACGTTATACGTGATACGTTATACTTTGTACGTTATACGTTATACTTTGTACGCTATACGTTATACGTTATACGTTATACATTATACGTTATACGTTATACATTACATGTTATACGTTATACATTACATGTTATGCGTTATACGTTATACGTTATACGTTATACGTTATACGTTATACGTTATACGTTATACGTTATACGTTATACGTTATACGTTATACGTTATACATTATACGTTATACGTTATACGTTATACGTTATACGATATACGTTATACGTTATACGTTATACTTTATGCGTTATACGTTCTACGGTATTCGTTATATGTTATACGTTATTAGTTATACGTTATACGTTATACGTTATACGTCATAGGTTATACGTTATACGTTATGCGTTATACGTTATACATTATACGTTATACGATATACGTTATACGTTATGCGTTATGCGTTCTTCGTTACACGTTATACGTTATTCGGTATGCGTTATACGTTATACGTTATACGTTATACGTTATACTTTATACGTTATACGTTATACGTTATACGTTATACGTTATACGTTATACGTTATACGTTATACGTCATACGCTATACATTATACGTTATGCGTTATACATTACATGTTATAAGTTATACGTTATACGTTATACGTTATACGTTATACGTTATACGTTATACGTTTTACGTTATTCGTTATACGTTGTACGTTATACGTTATACGTTATACGTTATACGTTATACGTTATACGTTATACGTTATACGTTATACGTTATACGTTATACGTTATACGTTATACGTTATACGTTATACGTTATACGTTATACGTTATACGTTATACTTTATACGCTATACGTTATACGTTATACGTTGGACGTTATACGTTATACGTTATACGTTATACGTTATACGTTATACGTTGTACGTTATACGTTATAAGTTGTACGTTATACGATATACGTTATACGTTATTCGTTATACGTACTTCGTTACACGGTATACGTTATACGTTATACGTTATACGTTTTACGATATACGATATACGTTATACGTTATACGATATACGTTATACGTTATACTTTATACGTTATAGGGGTTACGTTATACGTTATACGTTATTCGTAATACGTTATACGTGATACGTTATACTTTGTACGTTATACGTTATACGTTATACGTTATACATTATACGTTATACGTTATACATTACATGTTATGCGTTATACGTTATACGTTATACGTTATACGTTATACGTTATACGTTATACGTTATACGTTATACGTTATACGTTATACGTTATACATTATACGTTATACGTTATACGTTATACGTTATACGATATACGTTATACGTTATACGTTATACTTTATGCGTTATACGTTCTACGGTATTCGTTATATGTTATACGTTATTAGTTATACGTTATACGTTATACGTTATACGTCATAGGTTATACGTTATACGTTATGCGTTATACGTTATACATTATACGTTATACGATATACGTTATACGTTATGCGTTATGCGTTCTTCGTTACACGTTATACGTTATTCGGTATGCGTTATACGTTATACGTTATACGTTATACGTTATACTTTATACGTTATACGTTATACGTTATACGTTATACGTTATACGTTATACGTTATACGTTATACGTTATACGTTATACGTTATACGTTACACGTTATACGTCATAGGTTATACGTTATACGTTATACGTTATACGTTATACGTTATACGTTATACGTTATACGTCATACGTCATAGGTTATACGTTATACGTTATACGTTTTACGTTCTACGTTATACGTTATAAGTTATACGTTATACGTCATAGGTTATACGTTTTACGTTATTCGTTATACGTTATACGTTATACGTTATACGTTATACGTTATACGTTATACGTTATACGTTATACGTTATACGTTATTCTTTATACGTTATACGTTATACGTTATACGTTATACGTTATACGTTTTACGTTATTCGTTATACGTTACACGTTATACGTTATACGTTATACGTTATACGTTATACTTTATGCGTTATACGTTCTACGGTATTCGTTATATGTTATACGTTATTAGTTATACGTTATACGTTATACGTTTTACGATATACGATATACGTTATACGTTATACGATATACGTTATACGTTATACTTTCTACGTTATAGGGGTTACGTTATACGTTATACGTTATTCGTAATACGTTATACGTGATACGTTATACTTTGTACGTTATACGTTATACGTTATACGTTATACATTATACGTTATACGTTATACATTACATGTTATGCGTTATACGTTATACGTTATACGTTATACGTTATACGTTATACGTTATACGTTATACGTTATACTTTATACGTTATACGTTATACGTTATACGTTATACGTTATACGTAATACTTTATACGTTATAGGTGTTACGTTATACGTTATACGTTATACGTTATTCGTAATACGTTATACGTGATACGTTATACGTTGTACGTTATACGTTATACGTTATACGTCATACGCTATACATTATACGTTATGCGTTATACATTACATGTTATACGTTATACGTTGTACGTTTTACGTTATTCGTTATACGTTATACGTTATACGTTATTCGTAATGCGTTATACGTGATACGTTATACTTTGTACGTTATACGTTATACGTTATACGTTATACATTATACGTTATACGTTATTCGTAATACGTTATACGTGATACGTTATACTTTGTACGTTATACGTTATACTTTGTACGCTATACGTTATACGTTATACGTTATACATTATACGTTATACGTTATACATTACATGTTATACGTTATACATTACATGTTATGCGTTATACGTTATACGTTATACGTTATACGTTATACGTTATACGTTATACGTTATACGTTATACGTTATACGTTATACGTTATACGTTATACGTTATACGTTATACGTTATACGTTATACGTTATACGATATACGTTATACGTTATACGTTATACTTTATGCGTTATACGTTCTACGGTATTCGTTATATGTTATACGTTATTAGTTATACGTTATACGTTATACGTTATACGTCATAGGTTATACGTTATACGTTATGCGTTATACGTTATACATTATACGTTATACGATATACGTTATACGTTATGCGTTATGCGTTCTTCGTTACACGTTATACGTTATTCGGTATGCGTTATACGTTATACGTTATACGTTATACGTTATACTTTATACGTTATACGTTATACGTTATACGTTATACGTTATACGTTATACGTTATACGTTATACGTTATACGTTATACGTTATACGTTATTCGTTACACGTTATACGTCATAGGTTATACGTTATACGTTATACGTTATACGTTATACGTTATACGTTATACGTTATACGTCATACGTCATAGGTTATACGTTATACGTTATACGTTTTACGTTCTACGTTATACGTTATAAGTTATACGTTATACGTCATAGGTTATACGTTTTACGTTATTCGTTATACGTTATACGTTATACGTTATACGTTATACGTTATACGTTATACGTTATACGTTATACGTTATACGTTATTCTTTATACGTTATACGTTATACGTTATACGTTATACGTTATACGTTTTACGTTATTCGTTATACGTTACACGTTATACGTTATACGTTATACGTTATACGTTATACGTTATACGTTATACGTTATACGTTATACGTTATACGTTATAAGTTATACGTTATACGTTACACGTTATACGTTGTACGTTATACGTTTCACGTTATACGTTATACGTTATACGTTATACGTTATACGTTATACGTTATACGTTATACGTTATACGTTATACGTTATACGTTATACGATATACGTTATACGTTATACGTTATACTTTATGCGTTATACGTTCTACGGTATTCGTTATATGTTATACGTTATTAGTTATACGTTATACGTTATACGTTATACGTCATAGGTTATACGTTATACGTTATGCGTTATACGTTATACATTATACGTTATACGATATACGTTATACGTTATGCGTTATGCGTTCTTCGTTACACGTTATACGTTATTCGGTATGCGTTATACGTTATACGTTATACGTTATACGTTATACTTTATACGTTATACGTTATACGTTATACGTTACACGTTATACGTCATAGGTTATACGTTATACGTTATACGTTATACGTTATACGTTATACGTTATACGTTATACGTTATACGTCATAGGTTATACGTTATACGTTATACGTTTTACGTTCTACGTTATACGTTATAAGTTATACGTTATACGTTTTACGTTATTCGTTATACGTTATACGTTATACGTTATACGTTATACGTTATACGTTATACGTTATACGTTATACGTTATACGTTATACGTTATTCTTTATACGTTATACGGTATACGTTATACGTTATACGTTATACGTTTTACGTTATTCGTTATACGTTACACGTTATACGTTATACGTTATACGTTATACGTTATACGTTATACGTTATACGTTATACGTTATACGTTATACGTTATACGTTATAAGTTATACGTTATACGTTATACGTTATACGTTATGCGTTATGCGTTATACGTTATACGTTATACGTTATACGTTATACGTTATACGTTATACGTTATACGTTATACGTTATACGTTATACGTTATACGTTGTACGTTATACGTTATAAGTTGTACGTTATACGATATACGTTATACGTTATTCTTTATACGTTCTTCGTTACACGTTATACGTTATACGTTATACGTTATACGTTTTACGTTATTCGTTATGCGTTATACGTTATACGATATACGTTATACGTTATACGTTACACGTTATACGTTATTCGTTATACGTTATACTTTATACGTTATAGGTGTTACGTTATACGTTATTCATAATACGTTATACGTGATACATTATACGTTATACGTTATACGTTATACGTTATACGTTATACGTTATACGTTATACTTTATACGTTATACGTTATACGTTATACGTTATACGATATACGTTATACGTTATACGTTATACGTTATACGTTATACGTTATACGTTATACGTTGTACGGTATACGTTATAAGTTTTACGTTATACGATATACGTTATACGTTATACGTTATACGTTATACGTTATACGTTATACGTTATACGTTATACGTTATACGTTATACGTTATACTTTATACGTTATACGTTATACGTTATACGTTATACGTTATACGTTATACGTTATACGTTATACGTTATACGTTATACGTTATACGTTATACGTTGTACGTTATACGTTATAAGTTGTACGTTTTACGATATACGTTATACGTTATTCTTTATACGTTCTTCGCTACACGTTATACGTTATACGTTATACGTTATACGTTTTACGTTATTCGTTATACGATATACGTTATACGTTATACGTTATACGTTATACGTTATACGTTATACGTTATACGTTATACGTTATACGTTATACGTTATACGTTATACGTTATACGTTATACGTTATACGTTATACGTTATACGTTATACGCTATACGTTATACGTTATACGTTGTACGTTATACGTTATACGTTATACGTTATACGTTATACGTTGTACGTTATACGTTATAAATTGTACGTTATACGATATACGTTATACGTTATTCGTTATACGTACTTCGTTACACGGTATACGTTATACGTTATACGTTATACGTTTTACGATATACGATATACGTTATACGTTATACGATATACGTTATACGTTATACTTTATACGTTATAGGGGTTACGTTATACGTTATACGTTATACGTGATACGTTATACTTTGTACGTTATACGTTATACGTTATACGTTATACATTATACGTTATACGTTATACATTACATGTTATGCGTTATACGTTATACGTTATACGTTATACGTTATACGTTATACGTTATACGTTATACGTTATACGTTATACGTTATACGTTATACGTTATACGTTATACGTTATACGTTATACGTTATACGTTATACGTTATACTTTATACGTTGTAGGTGTTACGTTATACGTTATACGTTATACGTTATTCGTAATACGTTATACGTGATACGTTATACGTTGTACGTTATACGTTATACGTTATACGTCATACGCTATACATTATACGTTATGCGTTATACATTACATGTTATACGTTATACGTTGTACGTTTTACGTTATTCGTTATACGTTATACGTTATACGTTATTCGTAATGCGTTATACGTGATACGTCATACTTTGTACGTTATACGTTATACGTTATACGTTATACATTATACGTTATACGTTATTCGTAATACGTTATACGTGATACGTTATACTTTGTACGTTATACGTTATACTTTGTACGCTATACGTTATACGTTATACGTTATACATTATACGTTATACGTTATACATTACATGTTATACGTTATACATTACATGTTATGCGTTATACGTTATACGTTATACGTTATACGTTATACGTTATACGTTATACGTTATACGTTATACGTTACACGTTGTACGTTATACGTTATACGTTATACGTTATACGTTACACGTTATACGTTATACGTTATACGATATACGTTATACGTTATACGTTATACTTTATGCGTTATACGTTCTACGGTATTCGTTATATGTTATACGTTATTAGTTATACGTTATACGTTATACGTTATACGTCATAGGTTATACGTTATACGTTATGCGTTATACGTTATACATTATACGTTATACGATATACGTTATACGTTATGCGTTATGCGTTCTTCGTTACACGTTATACGTTATTCGGTATGCGTTATACGTTATACGTTATACGTTATACGTTATACTTTATACGTTATACGTTATACGTTATACGTTATACGTTATACGTTATACGTTATACGTTATACGTTATACGTTATACGTTATACGTTACACGTTATACGTCATAGGTTATACGTTATACGTTATACGTTATACGTTATACGTTATACGTTATACGTTATACGTCATACGTCATAGGTTATACGTTATACGTTATACGTTTTACGTTCTACGTTATACGTTATAAGTTATACGTTATACGTCATAGGTTATACGTTTTACGTTATTCGTTATACGTTATACGTTATACGTTATACGTTATACGTTATACGTTATACGTTATACGTTATACGTTATACGTTATTCTTTATACGTTATACGTTATACGTTATACGTTATACGTTATACGTTTTACGTTATTCGTTATACGTTACACGTTATACGTTATACGTTATACGTTATACGTTATACGTTATACGTTATACGTTATACGTTATACGTTATAAGTTATACGTTATACGTTATACGTTATACGTTGTACGTTATACGTTTCACGTTATACGTTATACGTTATACGTTATACGTTATACGTTATACGTTATACGTTATACGTTATACGTTATACGTTATACGTTATACGATATACGTTATACGTTATACGTTATACTTTATGCGTTATACGTTCTACGGTATTCGTTATATGTTATACGTTATTAGTTATACGTTATACGTTATACGTTATACGTCATAGGTTATACGTTATACGTTATGCGTTATACGTTATACATTATACGTTATACGATATACGTTATACGTTATGCGTTATGCGTTCTTCGTTACACGTTATACGTTATTCGGTATGCGTTATACGTTATACGTTATACGTTATACGTTATACTTTATACGTTATACGTTATACGTTATACGTTACACGTTATACGTCATAGGTTATACGTTATACGTTATACGTTATACGTTATACGTTATACGTTATACGTTATACGTTATACGTTATACGTCATAGGTTATACGTTATACGTTATACGTTGTACGTTCTACGTTATACGTTATAAGTTATACGTTATACGTCATAGGTTATACGTTTTACGTTATTCGTTATACGTTATACGTTATACGTTATACGTTATACGTTATACGTTATACGTTATACGTTATACGTTATTCTTTATACGTTATACGTTATACGTTATACGTTATACGTTATACGTTTTACGTTATTCGTTATACGTTACACGTTATACGTTATACGTTATACGTTATACGTTATACGTTATACGTTATACGTTATACGTTATACGTTATACGTTATACGTTATACGGTATGCGTTATACGTTATACGTTATACGTTATACGTTATACGTTATACGTTATACGTTATTCGTTATACGTTATACGTTATACGTTATACGTTATACGTTATACGTTATACGTTACACGTTACACGTTATACGTTATACGTTATACGTTATACGTTATACGTTTTACGTTATTCGTTACACGTTATACGTTATACGATATACGTTATACGTTATACGTTATACGTTATGCGTTATACGTTCTACGATATTCGTTATACGTTATACGTTATTTGTTATACGTTATACGTTATACGTTATACGTCATAGGTTATACGTTATACGTTATGCGTTATACGTTATACATTATACGTTATACGATATACGTTATACGTTATACGTTATGCGTTCTTCGATACACGTTATACGTTATTCGGTATGCGTTATACGTTATACGTTATACGTTATACGTTATACGTTATACGTTATACTTTATACGTTATACGTTATACGTTATACGTTATACGTTATACGTTATACGTTATGCGTTATACGTTACACGTTATACGTCATAGGTTATACGTTATACGTCATAGGTTATACGTTATACGTTATACGTTGTACGTTATACATTATAAGTTATACGTTATACGTCATAGGTTATACGTTGAACGTTATACGTTATACGTTACACGTTATACGTCATAGGTTATACGTTATACGTCATAGGTTATACGTTATACGTTATACGTTGTACGTTATACGTTATACGTTATACGTTATACGTTATACGTTATACGTTATACGTTATACGATATACGTTATACGTTATACGTTATACGTTATACGTTATGCGTTATACGTTCTACGATATTCGTTATACGTTATACGTTATTAGTTATACGTTATACGTTATACGTTATACGTCATAGGTTATGCGTTATACGTTATGCGTTATACGTTATACATTATACGTTATACGATATACGTTATACGTTATGCGTCATGCGTTCTTCGTTACACGTTATACGTTATTCGGTGTGCGTTATACGTTATACGTTATACGTTATACGTTATACTTTATACGTTATACGTTATACGTTATACGTTATACGTTATACGTTATACGTTATACGTTATACGTTATACGTTACACGTTATACGTCATAGGTTATACGTTATACGTTATACGTTATACGTTATACGTTATACGTTATACGTTATACGTCATAGGTTATACGTTATACGTTATACGTTGTACGTTATACGTTATAAGTTATACGATATACGTCATAGGTTATACGTTGAACGTTATACGTTATACGTAGTATGTAATGCGTCGTACGTTTTACGTTATTCGTTATACGTTATACGTTATACGTTATACGTTATACGTTATACGTTATACGTTATACGTTATACGTTATACGCTATACGATATACGTTATACGTTATACGATATAAGTTATACGTTATACGTTATACGATATACGTTATACGTTATACGTTATACGTTATACGTTACACGTTATACGTTATACTTTATACGTTATAGGTGTTACGTTATACGTTATACGTCATAGGTTATACGTTATATGTTATACGTTATACGTTATACGTTATACGTCATAGGTTATACGTTATATGTTATACGTTATACGTTATACGTTATACGTCATACGTTATACGTTATACGTTATACGTTATACGTTATACGTTATACGTTATTCGTAATACGTTATACGTTATACGTTATACGTTATACGTTATACGTTATACGTTATACGTTATACGTTATACGTTATACGTTATACGTTATACGTTATACGTTATACGTTATACGTTATACGTTATACGTTATTCGTTATACGTTATACGTTATACGTTATACGTTATACGTTATACGTTATACGTTACACGTTACACGTTATACGTTATACGTTATACGTTATACGTTATACGTTTTACGTTATTCGTTACACGTTATACGTTATACGATATACGTTATACGTTATACGTTATACGTTATACGTTATGCGTTATACGTTCTACGATATTCGTTATACGTTATACGTTATTTGTTATACGTTATACGTTATACGTTATACGTCATAGGTTATACGTTATACGTTATGCGTTATACGTTATACATTATACGTTATACGATATACGTTATACGTTATACGTTATGCGTTCTTCGATACACGTTATACGTTATTCGGTATGCGTTATACGTTATACGTTATACGTTATACGTTATACGTTATACGTTATACTTTATACGTTATACGTTATACGTTATACGTTATACGTTATACGTTATACGTTATACGTTATACGTTACACGTTATACGTCATAGGTTATACGTTATACGTCATAGGTTATACGTTATACGTTATACGTTGTACGTTATACATTATAAGTTATACGTTATACGTCATAGGTTATACGTTGAACGTTATACGTTATACGTTATACGTTACACGTTATACGTCATAGGTTATACGTTATACGTCATAGGTTATACGTTATACGTTATACGTTGTACGTTATACGTTATAAGTTATACGTTATACGTCATAGGTTATACGTTGAACATTATACGTTATACGTAGTATGTAATGCGTCGTACGTTTTACGTTATTCGTTATTCGTTATACGTTATACGTTATACGTTATACGTTATACGTTATACGTTATACGTTACACGTTATACGTTATACGTTATACGTCATAGGTTATACGTTATACGTTATACGTTATGCGTTATACGTTATACGTTATACATTATACGTTATACGTTATACGTTATACGTTATACGTTATACGTTATACGTTATACGTTATACGATATACGTTATACGTTATACGTTATACGTTATACGTTATGCGTTAAGCGTTCTACGATATTCGTTATACGTTATACGTTATTAGTTATACGTTATACGTTATACGTTATACGTCATAGGTTATGCGTTATACGTTATGCGTTATACGTTATACATTATACGTTATACGATATACGTTATACGTTATGCGTTATGCGTTCTTCGTTACACGTTATACGTTATTCGGTGTGCGTTATACGTTATACGTTATACGTTATACGTTATACTTTATACGTTATACGTTATACGTTATACGTTATACGTTATACGTTATACGTTATACGTTATACGTTATACGTTATACGTTATACGTTACACGTTATACGTCATAGGTTATACGTTATACGTTATACGTTATACGTTGTACGTTATACGTTATACGTTATACGTCATAGGTTATACGTTATACGTTATACGTTGTACGTTATACGTTATAAGTTATACGATATACGTCATAGGTTATACGTTGAACGTTATACGTTATACGTAGTATGTAATGCGTCGTACGTTTTACGTTATTCGTTATACGTTATACGTTATACGTTATACGTTATACGTTATACGTTATACGTTATACGTTATACGTTATACGCTATACGTTATACGTTATACGTTATACGATATACGTTATACGTTATACGTTATACGTTATACGTTACACGTTATACGTTATACTTTATACGTTATAGGTGTTACGTTATACGTTATACGTCATAGGTTATACGTTATATGTTATACGTTATACGTTATACGTTATACGTCATAGGTTATACGTTATATGTTATACGTTATACGTTATACGTTATACGTCATACGTTATACGTTATACGTTATACGTTATACGTTATACGATATACGTTATACGTTATACGTTATACGTTATGCGTCATACGTTCTACGATATTCGTTATACGTTATACGTTATTAGTTATACGTTATACGTTATACGTTATACGTCATAGGTTATACGTTATATGTTATACGTTATACGTTATACGTTATACGTCATACGTTATACGTTATACGTTATACGTTATACGTTATACGTTATACGTTATACGTTATACGTTATACGTTATACGTTATACGTTATACGTTGTACGTTATACGTTATAAGTTGTACGTTATACGATATACGTTATACGTCATTCTTTATACGTTCTTCGTTACACGATATACGTTATACGTTATACGTTATACGTTTTACGTTATTCGTTATACGTTATACGTTATACGATATACGTTATACGTTATACGTTATACGTTATGCGTCATACGTTCTACGATATTCGTTATACGTTATACGTTATTAGTTATACGTTATACGTTATACGTTATACGTCATAGGTTATACGTTATACGTTATGCGTTATACGTTATACATTATACGTTATACGATATACGTTATACGTTATGCGTTATTCGTTCTTCGTTACACGTTATACGTTATTCGGTATGCGTTATACGTTATACGTTATACGTTATACGTTATACGTTATACTTTATACGTTATACGTTATACGTTATGCGTTATACGTTATACGTTATACGTTATACGTTATACGTTACACGTTATACGTCATAGGTTATACGTTATACGTTATACGTTATACATTATACGTTATACGTTATACGTTATACGTCATACGTTATACGTTATACGTTATACGTTATACGTTATACGTTATACGTTATACGTTATTCGTAATACGTTATACGTGATACGTTATACTTTGTACGTTATACGTTATACGTTATACGTTATACATTATACGTTATACGTTATACGTTATACGTGATACGTTATACGTTATACGTTATACGTTATACGTTATACGTTATACGTTATACGTTATACGTTATACGTTATACGTTATACGTTATACGTTATACGTTATACGTTATACGTTATACGTTACACGTTATACGTCATAGGTTATACGTTATACGTTATACGTTATACGTTATACGTTATACGTTATACGTTATACGTTATACGTTATACGTTATACGTTATACGTTATACGTTATACGTTATACGTTATACGTTATACGTTGTACGTTATACGTTATAAGTTGTACGTTATACGATATACGATATACGTTATACGTTATACGTTATACGTTATGCGTTATACGTTCTACGATATTCGTTATACGTTATACGTTATTAGTTATACGTTATACGTTATACGTTATACGTCATAGGTTATACGTTATACGTTATGCGGTATACGTTATACATTATACATTATACGTTATACGTTATACGTTATACGTTATACGTTATACGTTATACGTTATACGTTATACGTTATACGTTATACGTTATACGTTATACGTTATACGTTATACGTTATACGTTATACGTTATACGTTATACGTTACACGTTATACGTCATAGGTTATACGTTATACGTTATACGTTATACGTTATACGTTATACGTTATACGTTATACGTTATACGTCATAGGTTATACGTTATACGTTATACGTTATACGTTCTACGTTATACGTTATAAGTTATACGTTATACGTCATAGGTTATACGTTGAACGTTATACGTTATACGTAGTATGTAATGCGTCGTACGGTTTACGTTATTCGTTATACGTTATACGTTATACGTTATACGTTATACGTTATACGTTATACGTTATTCTTTATACGTTCTTCGTTACACGTTATACGTTATACGTTATACGTTATACGTTATACGTTTTACGTTATTCGTTATACGTTCTTCGTTACACGCTATACGTTATACGTTATACGTTATACGTTTTACGTTATTCGTTACACGTTATACGTTATACGTTATGCGTTATACGTTCTACGATATTCGTTATACGTTATACGTTATTTGTTATACGTTATACGTTATACGTTATACGTCATAGGTTATACGTTATACGTTATGCGTTATACGTTATACATTATACGTTATACGATATACGTTATACGTTATACGTTATGCGTTCTTCGATACACGTTATACGTTATTCGGTATGCGTTATACGTTATACGTTATACGTTATACGTTATACGTTATACTTTATACGTTATACGTTATACGTTATACGTTATACGTTATACGTTATACGTTATACGTTACACGTTATACGTCATAGGTTATACGTTATACGTCATAGGTTATACGTTATACGTTATACGTTGTACGTTATACATTATAAGTTATACGTTATACGTCATAGGTTATACGTTGAACGTTATACGTTATACGTTACACGTTATACGTCATAGGTTATACGTTATACGTCATAGGTTATACGTTATACGTTATACGTTGTACGTTATACGTTATAAGTTATACGTTATACGTCATAGGTTATACGTTGAACATTATACGTTATACGTAGTATGTAATGCGTCGTACGTTTTACGTTATTCGTTATTCGTTATACGTTATACGTTATACGTTATACGTTATACGTTATACGTTATACGTTACACGTTATACGTTATACGTTATACGCCATAGGTTATACGTTATACGTTATACGTTATGCGTTATACGTTATACGTTATACATTATACGTTATACGTTATACGTTATACGTTATACGTTATACGTTATACGTTATACGTTATACGATATACGTTATACGTTATACGTTATACGTTATACGTTATGCGTTAAGCGTTCTACGATATTCGTTATACGTTATACGTTATTAGTTATACGTTATACGTTATACGTTATACGTCATAGGTTATGCGTTATACGTTATGCGTTATACGTTATACATTATACGTTATACGATATACGTTATACGTTATGCGTTATGCGTTCTTCGTTACACGTTATACGTTATTCGGTGTGCGCTATACGTTATACGTTATACGTTATACGTTATACTTTATACGTTATACGTTATACGTTATACGTTATACGTTATACGTTATACGTTATACGTTATACGTTATACGTTATACGTTATACGTTACACGTTATACGTCATAGGTTATACGTTATACGTTATACGTTATACGTTATACGTTATACGTTATACGTTATACGTCATAGGTTATACGTTATACGTTATACGTTGTACGTTATACGTTATACATTATACGTTATACGTTATACGTTACACGTCATAGGTTATACGTTATATGTTATACGTTATACGTTATACGTTATACGTCATACGTTATACGTTATACGTTATACGTTATACGTTATACGTTATACGTTATACGTTATACGTTATACGTTATACGTTATACGTTATACGTTATACGTTATACGTTGTACGTTATACGTTATAAGTTGTACGTTATACGATATACGTTATACGTCATTCTTTATACGTTCTTCGTTACACGATATACGTTATACGTTATACGTTATACGTTTTACGTTATTCGTTATACGTTATACGTTATACGATATACGTTATACGTTATACGTTATACGTTATGCGTCATACGTTCTACGATATTCGTTATACGTTATACGTTATTAGTTATACGTTATACGTTATACGTTATACGTCATAGGTTATACGTTATACGTTATGCGTTATACGTTATACATTATACGTTATACGATATACGTTATACGTTATGCGTTATGCGTTCTTCGTTACACGTTATACGTTATTCGGTATGCGTTATACGTTATACGTTATGCGTTATACGTTATACGTTATACTTTATACGTTATACGTTATACGTTATGCGTTATACGTTATACGTTATACGTTATACGTTACACGTTATACGTCATAGGTTATACGTTATACGTTATACGTTATACATTATACGTTATACGTTATACGTTATACGTCATACGTTATACGTTATACGTTATACGTTATACGTTATACGTTATACGTTATACGTTATTCGTAATACGTTATACGTGATACGTTATACTTTGTACGTTATACGTTATACGTTATACGTTATACATTATACGTTATACGTTATACATTACATGTTATACGTTATACATTACATGTTATGCGTTATACGTTATACGTTATACGTTATACGTTATACGTTATACGTTATACGTTATACGTTATACGTTATACGTGATACGTTATACGTTATACGTTACACGTTATACGTTATACGTTATACGTTATACGTTATACGTTATACGTTATACGTTATACGTTATACGTTATACGTTATACGTTATACGTTATACGTTATACGTTGTACGTTATACGTTATAAGTTGTACGTTATACGATATACGATATACGTTATACGTTATACGTTATACGTTATGCGTTATACGTTCTACGATATTCGTTATACGTTATACGTTATTAGTTATACGTTATACGTTATACGTTATACGTCATAGGTTATACGTTATACGTTATGCGGTATACGTTATACATTATACATTATACGTTATACGTTATACGTTATACGTTATACGTTATACGTTATACGTTATACGTTATACGTTATACGTTATACGTTATACGTTATACGTTATACGTTATACGTTATACGTTATACGTTACACGTTATACGTCATAGGTTATACGTTATACGTTATACGTTATACGTTATACGTTATACGTTATACGTTATACGTTATACGTCATAGGTTATACGTTATACGTTATACGTTATACGTTCTACGTTATACGTTATAAGTTATACGTTATACGTCATAGGTTATACGTTGAACGTTATACGTTATACGTAGTATGTAATGCGTCGTACGGTTTACGTTATTCGTTATACGTTATACGTTATACGTTATACGTTATACGTTATACGTTATACGTTATACGTTATTCTTTATACGTTCTTCGTTATACGTTATACGTTATACGTTATACGTTTTACGTTATTCGTTATACGTTATACGTTATACGTTATACGTTATACGTTATACGTTATACGTTATACGTTATACGTTATTCTTTATACGATATACGTTATACGTTATACGTTATACGTTATACGTTTTACGTTATTCGTTATACGTTATACGTTATACGTTATACGTTATACGTTATACGTTATACGTTATACGTTATACGTTATACGTTATACGTTATACGTTATAAGATATACGTTATACGTTATACGTTATACGTTGTACGTTATACGTTATACGTTATACGTTATACGTTATACGTTATACGTTATACGTTATACGTTATAAGTTATACGTTATACGTTATACGTTATACGTTATACGTTATACGTTATACGTTACACGTTATACGTCATAGGTTATACGTTATACGTTATACGTTATACGTTATACGTTATACGTTATACGTTATACGTTATACGTTATACGTTATACGTTATACGTTATACGTTATACGTTATACGTTACACGTTATACGTCATAGGTTATACGTTATACGTTATACGTTATACGTTATACGTTATACGTTATACGTTATACGTTATATGTTATACGTTATTCTTTATACGTTATACGTTATTCTTTATACGTTATACGTTATACGTTATACGTTATACGTTATACGTTATACGTTATACGTTATACGTTATACGTTATACGTTATACGATATACGTTATACGTTATACGTTACACGTTATACGTTATACGTTATACGTTATACGTTATACGTTATACGTTATACGCTATACGTTATACGCTATACGTTATACGTTATACGTTATACGTTATACGTTATACGTTATACGTTATATGTTATACGTTATTCTTTATACGTTATACGTTATTCTTTATACGTTATACGTTATACGTTATACGTTATACGTTATGCGTTATACGTTCTACGATATTCGTTATACGTTATAGGTTATTAGTTATACGTTATACGTTATACGTTATACGTCATAGATTATACGTTATACGTTATGCGTTATACGTTATACGTTATACGTTATACGTTATACGTTATACGTTATACGTTATACGTTATACGTTATACGTTATACGTTATACGTTATACGTTATACGTTATACGTTATACGTTATACGTTATACGTTATACGTTATACGTTATACGTTATACGTTATGCGTTATACGTTACACGTTACACGTTATACGTTATACGTTATACGTTATACGTTATACGTTATGCGTTATACGTTATACGTTATACGTTATACGTTATACGTTATACGTTATACGTTATACGTTGTACGTTATACGTTATAAGTTGTACGTTATACGATATACGTTATACGTTATTCTTTATACGTTCTTCGTTACACGCTATACGTTATACGTTATACGTTATACGTTTTACGTTATTCGTTATACGTTATACGTTATACGATATACGTTATACGTTATACGTTATACGTTATGCGTTATACGTTCTACGATATTCGTTATACGTTATACGTTATTTGTTATACGTTATACGTTATACGTTATACGTCATAGGTTATACGTTATACGTTATGCGTTATACGTTATACATTATACGTTATACGATATACGTTATACGTTATACGTTATGCGTTCTTCGATACACGTTATACGTTATTCGGTATGCGTTATACGTTATACGTTATACGTTATACGTTATACGTTATAGGTTATACGTTATACGTCATAGGTTATACGTTATACGTTATACGTTGTACGTTATAAGTTATAAGTTATACGTTATACGTCATAGGTTATACGTTGAACGTTATACGTTATACGTAACACGTTATACGTCATAGGTTATACGTTATACGTCATAGGTTATACGTTATACGTTATACGTTGTACGTTATACGTTATAAGTTATACGTTATACGTCATAGGTTATACGTTGAACGTTATACGTTATACGTAGTATGTAATGCGTCGTACGTTTTACGTTATTCGTTATTCGTTATACGTTATACGTCATACGTTATACGTTATACGTTATACGTTATACGTTATACGTTATACGTTATACGCTATACGTTATACGTTATACGTTATACGTTATACGTTATACGTTATACGTTATACGTTATACGTTATACGTTATACGTTATACGTTATACGTTATACGTTATACGTTATACGTTATACGTTGTACGTTATACGTTATAAGTTGTACGTTATACGATATACGTTATACGTTATTCTTTATACGTTCTTCGTTACACGTTATACATTATACGTTATACGTTATACGTTATACGTTTTACGTTATTCGTTATACGTTATACGTTATACGATATACGTTATACGTTATACGTTATACGTTATACGTTACACGTTATACGTTATACTTTATACGTTATAGGTGTTACGTTATACGTTATACGTCATAGGTTATACGTTATATGTTATACGTTATACGTTATACGTTATACGTCATACGTTATACGTTGTACGTTATACGTTATAAGTTGTACGTTATACGATATACGTTATACGTTATTCTTTATACGTTCTTCGTTACACGTTATACATTATACGTTATACGTTATACGTTATACGCTATACGTTATACGTTATACGTTATACGTTATACGTTATACGTTATACGTTATACGTTATACGTTATACGTTATACGTGATACGTTATACGTTATACGTTATACGTTATACGTTATACGTTATACGTTATACGTTATACGTTATACGTTATACGTTATACGTTATACGTTATACGTTATACGTTATACGTTATACGTTATACGTTGTACGTTATACGTTATAAGTTGTACGTTATACGATATACGATATACGTTATACGTTATACGTTATACGTTATACGTTATACGTTATACGTTATACGTTATACGTTATACGTTATACGTTATACGTTATACGTTATACGTTATACGTTATTCTTTATACGTTATACGTTATTCTTTATACGTTATACGTTATACGTTATACGTTATACGTCATAGGTTATACGTTATACGTTATACGTTATACGTTCTACGTTATACGTTATAAGTTATACGTTATACGTCATAGGTTATACGTTGAACGTTATACGTTATACGTAGTATGTAATGCGTCGTACGGTTTACGTTATTCGTTATACGTTATACGTTATACGTTATACGTTATACGTTATACGTTATACGTTATACGTTATTCTTTATACGTTCTTCGTTATACGTTATACGTTATACGTTATACGTTTTACGTTATTCGTTATACGTTATACGTTATACGTTATACGTTATACGTTATACGTTATACGTTATACGTTATACGTTATTCTTTATACGATATACGTTATACGTTATACGTTATACGTTATACGTTTTACGTTATTCGTTATACGTTATACGTTATACGTTATACGTTATACGTTATACGTTATACGTTATACGTTATACGTTATACGTTATACGTTATACGTTATAAGATATACGTTATACGTTATACGTTATACGTTGTACGTTATACGTTATACGTTATACGTTATACGTTATACGTTATACGTTATACGTTATACGTTATAAGTTATACGTTATACGTTATACGTTATACGTTATACGTTATACGTTATACGTTACACGTTATACGTCATAGGTTATACGTTATACGTTATACGTTATACGTTATACGTTATACGTTATACGTTATACGTTATACGTTATACGTTATACGTTATACGTTATACGTTATACGTTATACGTTACACGTTATACGTCATAGGTTATACGTTATACGTTATACGTTATACGTTATACGTTATACGTTATACGTTATACGTTATATGTTATACGTTATTCTTTATACGTTATACGTTATTCTTTATACGTTATACGTTATACGTTATACGTTATACGTTATACGTTATACGTTATACGTTATACGTTATACGTTATACGTTATACGATATACGTTATACGTTATACGTTACACGTTATACGTTATACGTTATACGTTATACGTTATACGTTATACGTTATACGCTATACGTTATACGCTATACGTTATACGTTATACGTTATACGTTATACGTTATACGTTATACGTTATATGTTATACGTTATTCTTTATACGTTATACGTTATTCTTTATACGTTATACGTTATACGTTATACGTTATACGTTATACGTTATGCGTTATACGTTCTACGATATTCGTTATACGTTATAGGTTATTAGTTATACGTTATACGTTATACGTTATACGTCATAGATTATACGTTATACGTTATGCGTTATACGTTATACGTTATACGTTATACGTTATACGTTATACGTTATACGTTATACGTTATACGTTATACGTTATACGTTATACGTTATACGTTATACGTTATACGTTATACGTTATACGTTATACGTTATACGTTATACGTTATACGTTATACGTTATACGTTATGCGTTATACGTTACACGTTACACGTTATACGTTATACGTTATACGTTATACGTTATACGTTATGCGTTATACGTTATACGTTATACGTTATACGTTATACGTTATACGTTATACGTTATACGTTGTACGTTATACGTTATAAGTTGTACGTTATACGATATACGTTATACGTTATTCTTTATACGTTCTTCGTTACACGCTATACGTTATACGTTATACGTTATACGTTTTACGTTATTCGTTATACGTTATACGTTATACGATATACGTTATACGTTATACGTTATACGTTATGCGTTATACGTTCTACGATATTCGTTATACGTTATACGTTATTTGTTATACGTTATACGTTATACGTTATACGTCATAGGTTATACGTTATACGTTATGCGTTATACGTTATACATTATACGTTATACGATATACGTTATACGTTATACGTTATGCGTTCTTCGATACACGTTATACGTTATTCGGTATGCGTTATACGTTATACGTTATACGTTATACGTTATACGTTATAGGTTATACGTTATACGTCATAGGTTATACGTTATACGTTATACGTTGTACGTTATAAGTTATAAGTTATACGTTATACGTCATAGGTTATACGTTGAACGTTATACGTTATACGTAACACGTTATACGTCATAGGTTATACGTTATACGTCATAGGTTATACGTTATACGTTATACGTTGTACGTTATACGTTATAAGTTATACGTTATACGTCATAGGTTATACGTTGAACGTTATACGTTATACGTAGTATGTAATGCGTCGTACGTTTTACGTTATTCGTTATTCGTTATACGTTATACGTCATACGTTATACGTTATACGTTATACGTTATACGTTATACGTTATACGTTATACGCTATACGTTATACGTTATACGTTATACGTTATACGTTATACGTTATACGTTATACGTTATACGTTATACGTTATACGTTATACGTTATACGTTATACGTTATACGTTATACGTTATACGTTGTACGTTATACGTTATAAGTTGTACGTTATACGATATACGTTATACGTTATTCTTTATACGTTCTTCGTTACACGTTATACATTATACGTTATACGTTATACGTTATACGTTTTACGTTATTCGTTATACGTTATACGTTATACGATATACGTTATACGTTATACGTTATACGTTATACGTTACACGTTATACGTTATACTTTATACGTTATAGGTGTTACGTTATACGTTATACGTCATAGGTTATACGTTATATGTTATACGTTATACGTTATACGTTATACGTCATACGTTATACGTTGTACGTTATACGTTATAAGTTGTACGTTATACGATATACGTTATACGTTATTCTTTATACGTTCTTCGTTACACGTTATACATTATACGTTATACGTTATACGTTATACGCTATACGTTATACGTTATACGTTATACGTTATACGTTATACGTTATACGTTATACGTTATACGTTATACGTTATACGTGATACGTTATACGTTATACGTTATACGTTATACGTTATACGTTATACGTTATACGTTATACGTTATACGTTATACGTTATACGTTATACGTTATACGTTATACGTTATACGTTATACGTTATACGTTGTACGTTATACGTTATAAGTTGTACGTTATACGATATACGATATACGTTATACGTTATACGTTATACGTTATACGTTATACGTTATACGTTATACGTTATACGTTATACGTTATACGTTATACGTTATACGTTATACGTTATACGTTATTCTTTATACGTTATACGTTATTCTTTATACGTTATACGTTATACGTTATACGTTATACGTTATACGTTATACGTTATACGTTATACGTTATACGTTATACGATATACGTTATACGTTATACGTTATACGTTATACGTTATACGTTATACGTTATACGTTATACATTATACGTTATACGCTATACGTTATACGTTATACGTTATACGTAATACGTTATACGTTATACGTTATACGTTATACGTTATACGTTATACGTTACACGTTATACGTTATACGTTACACGTTATGCGTTATACGTTCTACGATATTCGTTATACGTTATAGGTTATTAGTTATACGTTATACGTTATACGTTATACGTCATAGATTATACGTTATACGTTATGCGTTATACGTTATACGTTATACGTTATACGTTATACGTTATACGTTATACGTTATACGTTATACGTTATACGTTATACGTTATACGTTATACGTTATACGTTATACGTTATACGTTATACGTTATACGTTATACGTTATACGTTATACGTTACACGTTATACGTTATAGGTTATACGTTATACGTCATAGGTTATACGTTATACGTTATACGTTGTACGTTATACGTTATAAGTTATACGTTATACGTCATAGGTTATACGTTGAACGTTATACGTTATACGTTATACGTTATGCGTTATACGTTCTACGATATTCGTTATACGTTATAGGTTATTAGTTATACGTTATACGTTATACGTTATACGTCATAGATTATACGTTATACGTTATGCGTTATACGTTATACGTTATACGTTATACGTTATACGTTATACGTTATACGTTATACGTTATACGTTATACGTTATACGTTATACGTTATACGTTATACGTTATACGTTATACGTTATACGTTATACGTTATACGTTATACGTTATACGTTATGCGTTATACGTTACACGTTACACGTTATACGTTATACGTTATACGTTATACGTTATACGTTATACGTTATACGTTATACGTTATACGTTATACGTTATACGTTATACGTTATACGTTGTACGTTATACGTTATAAGTTGTACGTTATACGATATACGTTATACGTTATTCTTTATACGTTCTTCGTTACACGCTATACGTTATACGTTATACGTTATACGTTTTACGTTATTCGTTATAGGTTATACGTTATACGATATACGTTATACGTTATACGTTATACGTTATGCGTTATACGTTCTACGATATTCGTTATACGTTATACGTTATTTGTTATACGTTATACGTTATACGTTATACGTCATAGGTTATACGTTATACGTTATGCGTTATACGTTATACATTATACGTTATACGATATACGTTATACGTTATACGTTATGCGTTCTTCGATACACGTTATACGTTATTCGGTATGCGTTATACGTTATACGTTATACGTTATACGTTATACGTTATACTTTATACGTTATACGTTATACGTTATACGTTATACGTTATACGTTATACGTTATACGTTATACGTTATACGTTACACGTTATACGTTATAGGTTATACGTTATACGTCATAGGTTATACGTTATACGTTATACGTTGTACGTTATACGTTATAAGTTATACGTTATACGTCATAGGTTATACGTTGAACGTTATACGTTATACGTAACACGTTATACGTCATAGGTTATACGTTATACGTCATAGGTTATACGTTATACGTTATACGTTGTACGTTATACGTTATAAGTTATACGTTATACGTCATAGGTTATACGTTGAACGTTATACGTTATACGTAGTATGTAATGCGTCGTACGTCTTACGTTATTCGTTATTCGTTATACGTTATACGTTATACGTTATACGTTATACGTTATACGTTATACGTTATACGTTATACGTTATACGCTATACGTTATACGTTATACGTTATACGTTATACGTTATACGTTATACGTTATACGTTATACGTTATACGTTATACGTTATACGTTATACGTTATACGTTATACGTTATACGTTATACGTTGTACGTTATACGTTATAAGTTGTACGTTATACGATATACGTTATACGTTATTCTTTATACGTTCTTCGTTACACGTTATACATTACACGTTATACGTTATACGTTATACGTTTTACGTTATTCGTTATATGTTATACGTTATACGATATACGTTATACGTTATACGTTATACGTTATACGTTACACGTTATACGTTATACTTTATACGTTATAGGTGTTACGTTATACGTTATACGTCATAGGTTATACGTTATATGTTATACGTTATACGTTATACGTTATACGTCATACGTTATACGTTGTACGTTATACGTTATAAGTTGTACGTTATACGATATACGTTATACGTTATTCTTTATACGTTCTTCGTTACACGTTATACATTATACGTTATACGTTATACGTTATACGCTATACGTTATACGTTATACGTTATACGTTATACGTTATACGTTATACGTTATACGTTATACGTTATACGTTATACGTGATACGTTATACGTTATACGTTATACGTTATACGTTATACGTTATACGTTATACGTTATACGTTATACGTTATACGTTATACGTTATACGTTATACGTTATACGTTATACGTTATACGTTATACGTTATACGTTATACGTTATACGTTGTACGTTATACGTTATAAGTTGTACGTTATACGATATACGATATACGTTATACGTTATACGTTATACGTTATACGTTATACGTTATACGTTATACGTTATACGTTATACGTTATACGTTATACGTTATCCTTTATACGTTATACGTTATTCTTTATACGTTATACGTTATACGTTATACGTTATACGTTATACGTTATACGTTATACCTTATACGTTATACGTTATACGATATACGTTATACGTTATACGTTATACGTTATACGTTATACGTTATACGTTATACGTTATACATTATACGTTATACGCTATACGTTATACGTTATACGTTATACGTAATACGTTATACGTTATACGTTATACGTTATACGTTATACGTTATACGTTATACGTTATACGTTATACGTTATACGTTATGCGTTATACGTTCTACGATATTCGTTATACGTTATAGGTTATTAGTTATACGTTATACGTTATACGTTATACGTCATAGATTATACGTTATACGTTATGCGTTATACGTTATACGTTATACGTTATACGTTATACGTTATACGTTATACGTTATACGTTATACGTTATACGTTATACGTTATACGTTATACGTTATACGTTATACGTTATACGTTATACGTTATACGTTATACGTTATACGTTATACGTTATGCGTTATACGTTACACGTTACACGTTATACGTTATACGTTATACGTTATACGTTATACGTTATACGTTATACGTTATACGTTATACGTTATACGTTATACGTTATACGTTATACGTTATACGTTATACGTTATACGTTGTACGTTATACGTTATAAGTTGTACGTTATACGATACACGTTATACGTTATTCTTTATACGTTCTTCGTTACACGCTATACGTTATACGTTATACGTTATACGTTTTACGTTATTCGTTATACGTTATACGTTATACGATATACGTTATACGTTATACGTTATACGTTATGCGTTATACGTTCTACGATATTCGTTATACGTTATACGTTATTTGTTATACGTTATACGTTATACGTTATACGTCATAGGTTATACGTTATACGTTATGCGTTATACGTTATACATTATACGTTATACGATATACGTTATACGTTATACGTTATGCGTTCTTCGATACACGTTATACGTTATTCGGTATGCGTTATACGTTATACGTTATACGTTATACGTTATAAGTTATACTTTATACGTTATACGTTATACGTTATACGTTATACGTTATACGTTATACGTTATACGTTATACGTTACACGTTATACGTCATAGGTTATACGTTATACGTCATAGGTTATACGTTATACGTTATACGTTGTACGTTATACGTTATAAGTTATACGTTATACGTCATAGGTTATACGTTGAACGTTATACGTTATACGTAACACGTTAAACGTCATAGGTTATACGTTATACGTCATAGGTTATACGTTATACGTTATACGTTGTACGTTATACGTTATAAGTTATACGTTATACGTCATAGGTTATACGTTGAACGTTATACGTTATACGTAGTATGTAATGCGTCGTACGTTTTACGTTATTCGTTATTCGTTATACGTTATACGTTATACGTTATACGTTATACGTTATACGTTATACGTTATACGTTATACGTTATACGTTATACGTTATACGTCATAGGTTATACGTTATACGTTATACGTTATGCGTTATACGTTATACGTTATACATTATACGTTATACGTTATACGTTATACGTTATACGTAATACGTTATACGTTATACGTTATACGATATACGTTATACGTTATACGTTATACGTTATACGTTATGCGTTATACGTTCTACGATATTCGTTATACGTTATACGTTATTAGTTATACGTTATACGTTATACGTTATACGTCATAGGTTATACGTTATACGTTATGCGTTATACGTTATACATTATACGTTATACGATATACGTTATACGTTATGCGTTATGCGTTCTTCGTTACACGTTATACGTTATTCGGTGTGCGTTATACGTTATACGTTATACGTTATACGTTATACTTTATACGTTATACGTTATACGTTATACGTTATACGTTATACGTTATACGTTATACGTTATACGTTATACGTTACACGTTATACGTCATAGGTTATACGTTATACGTTATACGTTATACGTTATACGTTATACGTTATACGTTATACGTCATAGGTTATACGTTATACGTTATACGTTGTACGTTATACGTTATAAGTTATACGTTATACGTCATAGGTTATACGTTGAACGTTATACGTTATACGTAGTATGTAATGCGTCGTACGTTTTACGTTATTCGTTATACGTTATACGTTATACGTTATACGTTATACGTTATACGTTATACGTTATACGTTATACGCTATACGTTATACGTTATACGTTATACGTTATACGTTATACGTTATACGTTATACGTTATACGTTATACGTTACACGTTATACGTTATAGGTTATACGTTATACGTCATAGGTTATACGTTATACGTTATACGTTGTACGTTATACGTTATAAGTTATACGTTATACGTCATAGGTTATACGTTGAACGTTATACGTTATACGTAACACGTTATACGTCATAGGTTATACGTTATACGTCATAGGTTATACGTTATACGTTATACGTTGGAAGTTATACGTTATAAGTTATACGTTATACGTCATAGGTTATACGTTGAACGTTATACGTTATACGTAGTATGTAATGCGTCGTACGTTTTACGTTATTCGTTATTCGTTATACGTTATACGTTATACGTTATACGTTATACGTTATACGTTATACGTTATACGTTATACGTTATACGCTATACGTTATACGTTATACGTTATACGTTATACGTTATACGTTATACGTTATACGTTATACGTTATACGTTATACGTTATACGTTATACGTTATACGTTATACGTTATACGTTATACGTTATACGTTGTACGTTATACGTTATAAGTTGTACGTTATACGATATACGTTATACGTTATTCTTTATACGTTCTTCGTTACACGTTATACATTATACGTTATACGTTATACGTTATACGTTTTACGTTATTCGTTATACGTTATACGTTATACGATATACGTTATACGTTATACGTTATACGTTATACGTTACACGTTATACGTTATACTTTATACGTTATAGGTGTTACGTTATACGTTATACGTCATAGGTTATACGTTATATGTTATACGTTATACGTTATACGTTATACGTCATACGTTATACGTTGTACGTTATACGTTATAAGTTGTACGTTATACGATATACGTTATACGTTATTCTTTATACGTTCTTCGTTACACGTTATACATTATACGTTATACGTTATACGTTATACGCTATACGTTATACGTTATACGTTATACGTTATACGTTATACGTTATACGTTATACGTTATACGTTATACGTTATACGTGATACGTTATACGTTATACGTTATACGTTATACGTTATACGTTATACGTTATACGTTATACGTTATACGTTATACGTTATACGTTATATGTTATACGTTATACGTTATACGTTATACGTTATACGTTATACGTTGTACGTTATACGTTATAAGTTGTACGTTATACGATATACGATATACGTTATACGTTATACGTTATACGTTATACGTTATACGTTATACGTTATACGTTATACGTTATACGTTATACGTTATTCGTTATACGTTATACGTTATACGTTATTCTTTATACGTTATACGTTATTCTTTATACGTTATACGTTATACGTTATACGTTATACGTTATACGTTATACGTTATACGTTATACGTTATACGTTATACGTTATACGTTGTACGTTATACGTTATAAGTTGTACGTTATACGATATACGATATACGTTATACGTTATACGTTATACGTTATACGTTATACGTTATACGTTATACGTTATACGTTATACGTTATACGTTATACGTTATACGTTATACGTTATACGTTATTCTTTATACGTTATACGTTATTCTTTATACGTTATACGTTATACGTTATACGTTATACGTTATACGTTATACGTTATACGTTATACCTTATACGTTATACGTTATACGATATACGTTATACGTTATACGTTATACGTTATACGTTATACGTTATACGTTATACGTTATACATTATACGTTATACGCTATACGTTATACGTTATACGTTATACGTAATACGTTATACGTTATACGTTATACGTTATACGTTATACGTTATACGTTATACGTTATACGTTATACGTTATACGTTATGCGTTATACGTTCTACGATATTCGTTATACGTTATAGGTTATTAGTTATACGTTATACGTTATACGTTATACGTCATAGATTATACGTTATACGTTATGCGTTATACGTTATACGTTATACGTTATACGTTATACGTTATACGTTATACGTTATACGTTATACGTTATACGTTATACGTTATACGTTATACGTTATACGTTATACGTTATACGTTATACGTTATACGTTATACGTTATGCGTTATACGTTACACGTTACACGTTATACGTTATACGTTATACGTTATACGTTATACGTTATACGTTATACGTTATACGTTATACGTTATACGTTATACGTTATACGTTATACGTTATACGTTGTACGTTATACGTTATAAGTTGTACGTTATACGATATACGTTATACGTTATTCTTTATACGTTCTTCGTTACACGCTATACGTTATACGTTATACGTTATACGTTTTACGTTATTCGTTATACGTTATACGTTATACGATATACGTTATACGTTATACGTTATACGTTATGCGTTATACGTTCTACGATATTCGTTATACGTTATACGTTATTTGTTATACGTTATACGTTATACGTTATACGTCATAGGTTATACGTTATACGTTATGCGTTATACGTTATACATTATACGTTATACGATATACGTTATACGTTATACGTTATGCGTTCTTCGATACACGTTATACGTTATTCGGTATGCGTTATACGTTATACGTTATACGTTATACGTTATAAGTTATACTTTATACGTTATACGTTATACGTTATACGTTATACGTTATACGTTATACGTTATACGTTATACGTTACACGTTATACGTTATAGGTTATACGTTATACGTCATAGGTTATACGTTATACGTTATACGTTGTACGTTATACGTTATAAGTTATACGTTATACGTCATAGGTTATACGTTGAACGTTATACGTTATACGTAACACGTTATACGTCATAGGTTATACGTTATACGTCATAGGTTATACGTTATACGTTATACGTTGTACGTTATACGTTATAAGTTATACGTTATACGTCATAGGTTATACGTTGAACGTTATACGTTATACGTAGTATGTAATGCGTCGTACGTTTTACGTTATTCGTTATTCGTTATACGTTATACGTTATACGTTATACGTTATACGTTATACGTTATACGTTATACGTTATACGTTATACGCTATACGTTATACGTTATACGTTATACGTTATACGTTATACGTAGTATGTAATGCGTCGTACGTTTTACGTTATTCGTTATTCGTTATACGTTATACGTTATACGTTATACGTTATACGTTATACGTTATACGTTATACGTTATACGTTATACGTTATACGTTATACGTTATGCGTTATACGTTATACGTTATACGTTATGCGTTATACGTTATTTGTTATACGTTATACGTTATACGTTATACGTCATAGGTTATACGTTATACGTTATGCGTTATACGTTATACATTATACGTTATACGATATACGTTATACGTTATACGTTATGCGTTCTTCGATACACGTTATACGTTATTCGGTATGCGTTATACGTTATACGTTATACGTTATACGTTATAAGTTATACTTTATACGTTATACGTTATACGTTATACGTTATACGTTATACGTTATACGTTATACGTTATACGTTACACGTTATACGTCATAGGTTATACGTTATACGTCATAGGTTATACGTTATACGTTATACGTTGTACGTTATACGTTATAAGTTATACGTTATACGTCATAGGTTATACGTTGAACGTTATACGTTATACGTAACACGTTAAACGTCATAGGTTATACGTTATACGTCATAGGTTATACGTTATACGTTATACGTTGTACGTTATACGTTATAAGTTATACGTTATACGTCATAGGTTATACGTTGAACGTTATACGTTATACGTAGTATGTAATGCGTCGTACGTTTTACGTTATTCGTTATTCGTTATACGTTATACGTTATACGTTATACGTTATACGTTATACGTTATACGTTATACGTTATACGTTATACGTTATACGTTATACGTCATAGGTTATACGTTATACGTTATACGTTATGCGTTATACGTTATACGTTATACATTATACGTTATACGTTATACGTTATACGTTATACGTAATACGTTATACGTTATACGTTATACGATATACGTTATACGTTATACGTTATACGTTATACGTTATACGTTATGCGTTATACGTTCTACGATATTCGTTATACGTTATACGTTATTAGTTATACGTTATACGTTATACGTTATACGTCATAGGTTATACGTTATACGTTATGCGTTATACGTTATACATTATACGTTATACGATATACGTTATACGTTATGCGTTATGCGTTCTTCGTTACACGTTATACGTTATTCGGTGTGCGTTATACGTTATACGTTATACGTTATACGTTATACTTTATACGTTATACGTTATACGTTATACGTTATACGTTATACGTTATACGTTATACGTTATACGTTATACGTTACACGTTATACGTCATAGGTTATACGTTATACGTTATACGTTATACGTTATACGTTATACGTTATACGTTATACGTCATAGGTTATACGTTATACGTTATACGTTGTACGTTATACGTTATAAGTTATACGTTATACGTCATAGGTTATACGTTGAACGTTATACGTTATACGTAGTATGTAATGCGTCGTACGTTTTACGTTATTCGTTATACGTTATACGTTATACGTTATACGTTATACGTTATACGTTATACGTTATACGTTATACGCTATACGTTATACGTTATACGTTATACGTTATACGTTATACGTTATACGTTATACGTTATACGTTATACGTTACACGTTATACGTTATAGGTTATACGTTATACGTCATAGGTTATACGTTATACGTTATACGTTGTACGTTATACGTTATAAGTTATACGTTATACGTCATAGGTTATACGTTGAACGTTATACGTTATACGTAACACGTTATACGTCATAGGTTATACGTTATACGTCATAGGTTATACGTTATACGTTATACGTTGTACGTTATACGTTATAAGTTATACGTTATACGTCATAGGTTATACGTTGAACGTTATACGTTATACGTAGTATGTAATGCGTCGTACGTTTTACGTTATTCGTTATTCGTTATACGTTATACGTTATACGTTATACGTTATACGTTATACGTTATACGTTATACGTTATACGTTATACTCTATACGTTATACGTTATACGTTATACGTTATACGTTATACGTTATACGTTATACGTTATACGTTATACGTTATACGTTATACGTTATACGTTATACGTTATACGTTATACGTTATACGTTGTACGTTATACGTTATAAGTTGTACGTTATACGATATACGTTATACGTTATTCTTTATACGTTCTTCGTTACACGTTATACATTATACGTTATACGTTATACGTTATACGTTTTACGTTATTCGTTATACGTTATACGTTATACGATATACGTTATACGTTATACGTTATACGTTATACGTTACACGTTATACGTTATACGTTACACGTTATACGTTATAGGTTATACGTTATACGTCATAGGTTATACGTTATACGTTATACGTTGTACGTTATACGTTATAAGTTATACGTTATACGTCATAGGTTATACGTTGAACGTTATACGTTATACGTAACACGTTATACGTCATAGGTTATACGTTATACGTCATAGGTTATACGTTATACGTTATACGTTGTACGTTATACGTTATAAGTTATACGTTATACGTCATAGGTTATACGTTGAACGTTATACGTTATACGTAGTATGTAATGCGTCGTACGTTTTACGTTATTCGTTATTCGTTATACGTTATACGTTATACGCTATACGTTATACGTTATACGTTATACGTTATACGTTATACGTTATACGTTATACGTTATACGTTATACGTTATACGTGATACGTTATACGTTATACGTTATACGTTATACGTTATACGTTATACGTTATACGTTATACGTTATACGTTATACGTTATACGTTATACGTTATACGTTATACGTTATACGTTATACGTTATACGTTATACGTTATACGTTATACGTTATACGTTATACGTTGTACGTTATACGTTATAAGTTGTACGTTATACGATATACGATATACGTTATACGTTATACGTTATACGTTATACGTTGTACGTTATACGTTATACGTTATACGTTATACGTTATACGTTATTCGTTATACGTTATACGTTATACGTTATTCTTTATACGTTATACGTTATTCTTTATACGTTATACGTTATACGTTATACGTTATACGTTATACGTTATACGTTATACGTTATACGTTATACGTTATACGTTATACGTTATACGTTGTACGTTATACGTTATAAGTTGTACGTTATACGATATACGATATACGTTATACGTTATACGTTATACGTTATACGTTATACGTTATACGTTATACGTTATACGTTATACGTTATACGTTATACGTTATACGTTATACGTTATACGTTATACGTTATACGTCATAGGTTATACGTTATACGTTATACGTTGTACGTTATACGTTATAAGTTATACGTTATACGTCATAGGTTATACGTTGAACGTTATACGTTATACGTAACACGTTAAACGTCATAGGTTATACGTTATACGTCATAGGTTATACGTTATACGTTATACGTTGTACGTTATACGTTATAAGTTATACGTTATACGTCATAGGTTATACGTTGAACGTTATACGTTATACGTAGTATGTAATGCGTCGTACGTTTTACGTTATTCGTTATTCGTTATACGTTATACGTTATACGTTATACGTTATACGTTATACGTTATACGTTATACGTTATACGTTATACGTTATACGTTATACGTCATAGGTTATACGTTATACGTTATACGTTATGCGTTATACGTTATACGTTATACATTATACGTTATACGTTATACGTTATACGTTATACGTAATACGTTATACGTTATACGTTATACGATATACGTTATACGTTATACGTTATACGTTATACGTTATACGTTATGCGTTATACGTTCTACGATATTCGTTATACGTTATACGTTATTAGTTATACGTTATACGTTATACGTTATACGTCATAGGTTATACGTTATACGTTATGCGTTATACGTTATACATTATACGTTATACGATATACGTTATACGTTATGCGTTATGCGTTCTTCGTTACACGTTATACGTTATTCGGTGTGCGTTATACGTTATACGTTATACGTTATACGTTATACTTTATACGTTATACGTTATACGTTATACGTTATACGTTATACGTTATACGTTATACGTTATACGTTATACGTTACACGTTATACGTCATAGGTTATACGTTATACGTTATACGTTATACGTTATACGTTATACGTTATACGTTATACGTCATAGGTTATACGTTATACGTTATACGTTGTACGTTATACGTTATAAGTTATACGTTATACGTCATAGGTTATACGTTGAACGTTATACGTTATACGTAGTATGTAATGCGTCGTACGTTTTACGTTATTCGTTATACGTTATACGTTATACGTTATACGTTATACGTTATACGTTATACGTTATACGTTATACGCTATACGTTATACGTTATACGTTATACGTTATACGTTATACGTTATACGTTATACGTTATACGTTATACGTTACACGTTATACGTTATAGGTTATACGTTATACGTCATAGGTTATACGTTATACGTTATACGTTGTACGTTATACGTTATAAGTTATACGTTATACGTCATAGGTTATACGTTGAACGTTATACGTTATACGTAACACGTTATACGTCATAGGTTATACGTTATACGTCATAGGTTATACGTTATACGTTATACGTTGTACGTTATACGTTATAAGTTATACGTTATACGTCATAGGTTATACGTTGAACGTTATACGTTATACGTAGTATGTAATGCGTCGTACGTTTTACGTTATTCGTTATTCGTTATACGTTATACGTTATACGTTATACGTTATACGTTATACGTTATACGTTATACGTTATACGTTATACGCTATACGTTATACGTTATACGTTATACGTTATACGTTATACGTTATACGTTATACGTTATACGTTATACGTTATACGTTATACGTTATACGTTATACGTTATACGTTATACGTTATACGTTGTACGTTATACGTTATAAGTTGTACGTTATACGATATACGTTATACGTTATTCTTTATACGTTCTTCGTTACACGTTATACATTATACGTTATACGTTATACGTTATACGTTTTACGTTATTCGTTATACGTTATACGTTATACGATATACGTTATACGTTATACGTTATACGTTATACGTTACACGTTATACGTTATACGTTACACGTTATACGTTATAGGTTATACGTTATACGTCATAGGTTATACGTTATACGTTATACGTTGTACGTTATACGTTATAAGTTATACGTTATACGTCATAGGTTATACGTTGAACGTTATACGTTATACGTAACACGTTATACGTCATATGTTATACGTTATACGTCATAGGTTATACGTTATACGTTATACGTTGTACGTTATACGTTATAAGTTATACGTTATACGTCATAGGTTATACGTTGAACGTTATACGTTATACGTAGTATGTAATGCGTCGTACGTTTTACGTTATTCGTTATTCGTTATACGTTATACGTTATACGCTATACGTTATACGTTATACGTTATACGTTATACGTTATACGTTATACGTTATACGTTATACGTTATACGTTATACGTGATACGTTATACGTTATACGTTATACGTTATACGTTATACGTTATACGTTATACGTTATACGTTATACGTTATACGTTATACGTTATACGTTATACGTTATACGTTATACGTTATACGTTATACGTTATACGTTATACGTTATACGTTATACGTTGTACGTTATACGTTATAAGTTGTACGTTATACGATATACGATATACGTTATACGTTATACGTTATACGTTATACGTTATACGTTATACGTTATACGTTATACGTTATACGTTATACGTTATTCGTTATACGTTATACGTTATACGTTATTCTTTATACGTTATACGTTATTCTTTATACGTTATACGTTATACGTTATACGTTATACGTTATACGTTATACGTTATACGTTATACGTTATACGTTATACGTTATACGTTATACGTTGTACGTTATACGTTATAAGTTGTACGTTATACGATATACGATATACGTTATACGTTATACGTTATACGTTATACGTTATACGTTATACGTTATACGTTATACGTTATACGTTATACGTTATACGTTATACGTTATACGTTATACGTTATTCTTTATACGTTATACGTTATTCTTTATACGTTATACGTTATACGTTATACGTTATACGTTATACGTTATACGTTATACCTTATACGTTATACGTTATACGATATACGTTATACGTTATACGTTATACGTTATACGTTATACGTTATACGTTATACGTTATACATTATACGTTATACGCTATACGTTATACGTTATACGTTATACGTAATACGTTATACGTTATACGTTATACGTTATACGTTATACGTTATACGTTATACGTTATACGTTATACGTTATACGTTATGCGTTATACGTTCTACGATATTCGTTATACGTTATAGGTTATTAGTTATACGTTATACGTTATACGTTATACGTCATAGATTATACGTTATACGTTATGCGTTATACGTTATACGTTATACGTTATACGTTATACGTTATACGTTATACGTTATACGTTATACGTTATACGTTATACGTTATACGTTATACGTTATGCGTTATACGTTATACGTTATACGTTATGCGTTATACGTTACACGTTACACGTTATACGTTATACGTTATACGTTATACGTTATACGTTATACGTTATACGTTATACGTTATACGTTATACGTTATACGTTATACGTTATACGTTATACGTTATACGTTGTACGTTATACGTTATAAGTTGTACGTTATACGATATACGTTATACGTTATTCTTTATACGTTCTTCGTTACACGCTATACGTTATACGTTATACGTTATACGTTTTACGTTATTCGTTATACGTTATACGTTATACGATATACGTTATACGTTATACGTTATACGTTATGCGTTATACGTTCTACGATATTCGTTATACGTTATACGTTATTTGTTATACGTTATACGTTATACGTTATACGTCATAGGTTATACGTTATACGTTATGCGTTATACGTTATACATTATACGTTATACGATATACGTTATACGTTATACGTTATGCGTTCTTCGATACACGTTATACGTTATTCGGTATGCGTTATACGTTATACGTTATACGTTATACGTTATACGTTATACGTCATAGGTTATACGTTATACGTTATACGTTATGCGTTATACGTTATACGTTATACATTATACGTTATACGTTATACGTTATACGTTATACGTAATACGTTATACGTTATACGTTATACGATATACGTTATACGTTATACGTTATACGTTATACGTTATGCGTTATACGTTCTACGATATTCGTTATACGTTATACGTTATTAGTTATACGTTATACGTTATACGTTATACGTCATAGGTTATACGTTATACGTTATGCGTTATACGTTATACATTATACGTTATACGATATACGTTATACGTTATGCGTTATGCGTTCTTCGTTACACGTTATACGTTATTCGGTGTGCGTTATACGTTATACGTTATACGTTATACGTTATACTTTATACGTTATACGTTATACGTTATACGTTATACGTTATACGTTATACGTTATACGTTATACGTTATACGTTACACGTTATACGTCATAGGTTATACGTTATACGTTATACGTTATACGTTATACGTTATACGTTATACGTTATACGTCATAGGTTATACGTTATACGTTATACGTTGTACGTTATACGTTATAAGTTATACGTTATACGTCATAGGTTATACGTTGAACGTTATACGTTATACGTAGTATGTAATGCGTCGTACGTTTTACGTTATTCGTTATACGTTATACGTTATACGTTATACGTTATACGTTATACGTTATACGTTATACGTTATACGCTATACGTTATACGTTATACGTTATACGTTATACGTTATACGTTATACGTTATACGTTATACGTTATACGTTACACGTTATACGTTATAGGTTATACGTTATACGTCATAGGTTATACGTTATACGTTATACGTTGTACGTTATACGTTATAAGTTATACGTTATACGTCATAGGTTATACGTTGAACGTTATACGTTATACGTAACACGTTATACGTCATAGGTTATACGTTATACGTCATAGGTTATACGTTATACGTTATACGTTGTACGTTATACGTTATAAGTTATACGTTATACGTCATAGGTTATACGTTGAACGTTATACGTTATACGTAGTATGTAATGCGTCGTACGTTTTACGTTATTCGTTATTCGTTATACGTTATACGTTATACGTTATACGTTATACGTTATACGTTATACGTTATACGTTATACGTTATACGCTATACGTTATACGTTATACGTTATACGTTATACGTTATACGTTATACGTTATACGTTATACGTTATACGTTATACGTTATACGTTATACGTTATACGTTATACGTTATACGTTATACGTTATACGTTGTACGTTATACGTTATAAGTTGTACGTTATACGATATACGTTATACGTTATTCTTTATACGTTCTTCGTTACACGTTATACATTATACGTTATACGTTATACGTTATACGTTTTACGTTATTCGTTATACGTTATACGTTATACGATATACGTTATACGTTATACGTTATACGTTATACGTTACACGTTATACGTTATACTTTATACGTTATAGGTGTTACGTTATACGTTATACGTCATAGGTTATACGTTATATGTTATACGTTATACGTTATACGTTATACGTCATACGTTATACGTTGTACGTTATACGTTATAAGTTGTACGTTATACGATATACGTTATACGTTATTCTTTATACGTTCTTCGTTACACGTTATACATTATACGTTATACGTTATACGTTATACGCTATACGTTATACGTTATACGTTATACGTTATACGTTATACGTTATACGTTATACGTTATACGTTATACGTTATACGTGATACGTTATACGTTATACGTTATACGTTATACGTTATACGTTATACGTTATACGTTATACGTTATACGTTATACGTTATACGTTATACGTTATACGTTATACGTTATACGTTGTACGTTATACGTTATAAGTTGTACGTTATACGATATACGATATACGTTATACGTTATACGTTATACGTTATTCTTTATACGTTATACGTTATTCTTTATACGTTATACGTTATACGTTATACGTTATACGTTATACGTTATACGTTATACCTTATACGTTATACGTTATACGATATACGTTATACGTTATACGTTATACGTTATACGTTATACGTTATACGTTATACGTTATACGTTATACGTTATACGTTATACGTTATACGTTATACGTTATACGTTATACGTTATACGTTATACGTTGTACGTTATACGTTATACGTTATACGTTATACGTTATACGTTATACGTTATACGTTATACGTTATACGTTATACGTTATACGTTATACGTTATACGTTATTCTTTATACGTTATACGTTATTCTTTATACGTTATACGTTATACGTTATACGTTATACGTTATACGTTATACGTTATACCTTATACGTTATACGTTATACGATATACGTTATACGTTATACGTTATACGTTATACGTTATACGTTATACGTTATACGCTATACGTTATACGTTATACGTTATACGTAATACGTTATACGTTATACGTTATACGTTATACGTTATACGTTATACGTTATACGTTATACGTTATACGTTATACGTTATACGTTATACGTTATACGTTATACGTTATACGTTATGCGTTATACGTTCTACGATATTCGTTATACGTTATAGGTTATTAGTTATACGTTATACGTTATACGTTATACGTCATAGATTATACGTTATACGTTATGCGTTATACGTTATACGTTATACGTTATACGTTATACGTTATACGTTATACGTTATACGTTATACGTTATACGTTATACGTTATACGTTATACGTTATACGTTATACGTTATACGTTATACGTTATGCGTTATACGTTACACGTTACACGTTATACGTTATACGTTATACGTTATACGTTATACGTTATACGTTACACGTTATACGTTATACGTTATACGTTATACGTTATACGTTATACGTTATACGTTGTACGTTATACGTTATAAGTTGTACGTTATACGATATACGTTATACGTTATTCTTTATACGTTCTTCGTTACACGCTATACGTTATACGTTATACGTTATACGTTTTACGTTATTCGTTATACGTTATACGTTATACGATATACGTTATACGTTATACGTTATACGTTATGCGTTATACGTTCTACGATATTCGTTATACGTTATACGTTATTTGTTATACGTTATACGTTATACGTTATACGTCATAGGTTATACGTTATACGTTATGCGTTATACGTTATACATTATACGTTATACGATATACGTTATACGTTATACGTTATGCGTTCTTCGATACACGTTATACGTTATTCGGTATGCGTTATACGTTATACGTTATACGTTATACGTTATAAGTTATACTTCATACGTTATACGTTATACGTTATACGTTATACGTTATACGTTATACGTTATACGTTATACGTTATACGTTACACGTTATACGTCATAGGTTATACGTTATACGTCATAGGTTATACGTTATACGTTATACGTTGTACGTTATACGTTATAAGTTATACGTTATACGTCATAGGTTATACGTTGAACGTTATACGTTATACGTAACACGTTAAACGTCATAGGTTATACGTTATACGTCATAGGTTATACGTTATACGTTATACGTTGTACGTTATACGTTATAAGTTATACGTTATACGTCATAGGTTATACGTTGAACGTTATACGTTATACGTAGTATGTAATGCGTCGTACGTTTTACGTTATTCGTTATTCGTTATACGTTATACGTTATACGTTATACGTTATACGTTATACGTTATACGTTATACGTTATACGTTATACGTTATACGTTATACGTTATACGTCATAGGTTATACGTTATACGTTATACGTTATGCGTTATACGTTATACGTTATACATTATACGTTATACGTTATACGTTATACGTTATACGTAATACGTTATACGTTATACGTTATACGATATACGTTATACGTTATACGTTATACGTTATACGTTATGCGTTATACGTTCTACGATATTCGTTATACGTTATACGTTATTAGTTATACGTTATACGTTATACGTTATACGTCATAGGTTATACGTTATACGTTATGCGTTATACGTTATACATTATACGTTATACGATATACGTTATACGTTATGCGTTATGCGTTCTTCGTTACACGTTATACGTTATTCGGTGTGCGTTATACGTTATACGTTATACGTTATACGTTATACTTTATACGTTATACGTTATACGTTATACGTTATACGTTATACGTTATACGTTATACGTTATACGTTATACGTTACACGTTATACGTCATAGGTTATACGTTATACGTTATACGTTATACGTTATACGTTATACGTTATACGTTATACGTTATACGTCATAGGTTATACGTTATACGTTATACGTTGTATGTTATACGTTATAAGTTATACGTTATACGTCATAGGTTATACGTTGAACGTTATACGTTATACGTAGTATGTAATGCGTCGTACGTTTTACGTTATTCGTTATACGTTATACGTTATACGTTATACGTTATACGTTATACGTTATACGTTATACGTTATACGTTATACGCTATACGTTATACGTTATACGTTATACGTTATACGTTATACGTTATACGTTATACGTTATACGTTATACGTTATACGTTATACGTTATACGTTATACGTTATACGTTGTACGTTATACGTTATAAGTTGTACGTTATACGATATACGTTATACGTTATTCTTTATACGTTCTTCGTTACACGTTATACATTATACGTTATACGTTATACGTTATACGTTTTACGTTATTCGTTATACGTTATACGTTATACGATATACGTTATACGTTATACGTTATACGTTATACGTTACACGTTATACGTTATACTTTATACGTTATAGGTGTTACGTTATACGTTATACGTCATAGGTTATACGTTATATGTTATACGTTATACGTTATACGTTATACGTCATACGTTATACGTTGTACGTTATACGTTATAAGTTGTACGTTATACGATATACGTTATACGTTATTCTTTATACGTTCTTCGTTACACGTTATACATTATACGTTATACGTTATACGTTATACGCTATACGTTATACGTTATACGTTATACGTTATACGTTATACGTTATACGTTATACGTTATACGTTATACGTTATACGTTATACGTTATACGTTATACGTCATAGGTTATACGTTATACGTTATACGTTATGCGTTATACGTTATACGTTATACATTATACGTTATACGTCATAGGTTATACGTTATACGTTATACGTTGTACGTTATACGTTATAAGTTATACGTTATACGTCATAGGTTATACGTTGAACGTTATACGTTATACGTAGTATGTAATGCGTCATACGTTTTACGTTATTCATTATACGTTATACGTTATACGTTATACGTTATACGTTATACGTTATACGTTATACGCTATACGTTATACGTTATACGTTATACGTTATACGTTATACGTTATACGTTATACGTTATACGTTATACGTTATACGTTATACGTTATACGTTATACGTTATACGTTTGTACGTTATACGTTATAAGTTGTACGTTATACGATATACGTTATACGTTATTCTTTATACGTTCTTCGTTACACGTTATACATTATACGTTATACGTTATACGTTATACGTTATACGTTTTACGTTATTCGTTATACGTTATACGTTATACGATATACGTTATACGTTATACGTTATACGTTATACGTTACACGTTATACGTTATACTTTATACGTTATAGGTGTTACGTTATACGTTATACGTCATAGGTTATACGTTATATGTTATTCGTTATACGTTATACGTTATACGTCATACGTTATACGTTATACGTTATACGTTATACGTTATACGTTATACGTTATACGTTATACGTTATTCGTAATACGTTATACGTGATACGTTATACTTTGTACGTTATACGTTATACGTTATACGTTATACGTTATACATCATACGTTATACGTTATACGTTATACGTCATAGGTTATACGTTATATGTTATACGTTATACGTTATACGTTATACGTCATACGTTATACGTTATACGTTATACGTTATACGTTATACGTTATACGTTATACGTTATACGTTATACGTTATACGTTATACGTTATACGTTGTACGTTATACGTTATAAGTTGTACGTTATACGATATACGTTATACGTCATTCTTTATACGTTCTTCGTTACACGTTATACGTTATACGTTATACGTTATACGTTTTACGTTATTCGTTGTACGTTATACGTTATACGATATACGTTATACGTTATACGTTATACGTTATGCGTCATACGTTCTACGATATTCGTTATACGTTATACGTTATTAGTTATACGTTATACGTTATACGTTATACGTCATAGGTTATACGTTATACGTTATGCGTTATACGTTATACATTATACGTTATACGATATACGTTATACGTTATGCGTTATGCGTTCTTCGTTACACGTTATACGTTATTCGGTATGCGTTATACGTTATACGTTATACGTTATACGTTATACGTTATACTTTATACGTTATACGTTATACGTTATGCGTTATACGTTATACGTTATACGTTATACGTTACACGTTATACATCATAGGTTATACGTTATACGTTATACGTTATACGTTATACGTTATACGTTATACGTTATACGTTATACGTCATAGGTTACACGTTATATGTTATACGTTATACGTTATACGTTATACGTCATACGTTATACGTTATACGTTATACGTTATACGTTATACGTTATACGTTATACGTTATACGTTATACGTTATACGTTATACGTTATACGTTATACGTTATACGTTATACGTTATACGTTATACGTTGTACGCTATACGTTATAAGTTGTACGTTATACGATATACGTTATACGTTATTCGTTATACGTACTTCGTTACACGTTATACGTTATACGTTATACGTTATACGTTTTACGATATACGATATACGTTATACGTTATACGTGATACGTTATGCGTTATACATTCTACGATATTCGTTATAGGTTATACGTTATTAGTTATACGTTATACGTTATACGTTATACGTCATAGGTTATACGTTATACGTTATGCGTTATACGTTATACATTATACGTTATACGATATACGTTATACGTTATGCGTTATGCGTTCTTCGATACACGTTATGCGTTATTCGGTATGCGTTATACGTTATACGTTATACGTTATACGTTATACATTATACTTTATACGTTATACGTTATACGTTATACGTTATACGTTATACGTTATACGTTATACGTTACGCGTTATACGTCATAGGTTATACGTTATACGTTATACGTTATACGTTATACGTTATACGTTATACGTTATACGTTATACGTCATAGGTTATACGTTATACGTTATACGTTATGCGTTATGCGTTATACGTTATACATTATACGTTATACGTTATACGTTATACGTTATACGTTATACGTTATACGTTATACGTTATACGTTATACGATATACGTTATACGTTATACGTTATACGTTATGTGTTATACGTGCTACGATATTCGTTATTCGTTATACGTTATTAGTTATACGTTATACGTTATACGTTATACGTCATAGGTTATACGTTATACGTTACGCGTTATACGTTATACATTATACGTTATACGATATACGTTATACGTTATGCGTTATGCGTTCTTCGTTACACGTTATACGTTATTCGGTATGCGTTATACGTTATACGTTATACGTTATACGTTATACTTTATACGTTGTACGTTATACGTTATACGTTATACGTTATACGTTATACGTTATACGTTATACGTTACACGTTATACGTCATAGGTTGTACGTTATACGTTATACGTTATACGTTATACGTTATACGTTATACGTTATACGTTATACGTTATACGTTATACGTTATACGTTATACGTTATACGTTATACGTTATACGTTATACGTTATACGTTATACGTTATTCGTTATACGTTATACGTTATACGTTATACGTTATACGTTATACGTTATACGTTATACGTAATACGTTATACGTTATACGATATACGTTATACGTTATACGTTATACGTTATACGTTATACGTTATACGTTATACGTTATACGTTATACGTTATACGTTATACGTTATACGTCATAGGTTATACGTTATACGTTATACGTTATGCGTTATACGTTATACGTTATACGTTATACATTATACGTTATACGTTATACGTTATACGTTATACGTTATACGTTATACGTTATACGTTATACGATATACGTTATACGTTATATGTTATACGTTATACGTTATGCGTTATACGTTCTACGATATTCGTTATACGTTATACGTTATTAGTTATACGTTATACGTTATACGTTATACGTCATAGGTTATACGTTATACGTTATGCGTTATACGTTATACATTATACGATATACGATATACGTTATACGTTATGCGTTATGCGTTCTTCGTTACACGTTATACGTTATTCGGTATGCGTTATACGTTATACGTTATACGTTATACGTTATACTTTATACGTTATACGTTATACGTTATACGTTATACGTTATACGTTATACGTTATACGTTATACGTTATACGTTATACGTTATACGTTATACGTTACACGTTATACGTCATAGGTTATACGTTATACGTTATACGTTATACGTTATAGGTTATACGTCATACGTTATACGTCATAGGTTATACGTTGAACGTTATACGTTATACGTAGTATGTAATGCGTCGTACGTTTTACGTTATTCGTTATACGTTATACGTTATACGTTATACGTTATACGTTATACGTTATACGTTATACGCTATACGTTATACGTTATACGTTATACGTTATACGTTATACGTTATACGTTATACGTTATACGTTACACGTTATACGTCATAGGTTATACGTTATACGTTATACGTTATACGTTATAGGTTATACGTCATACGTTATACGTCATAGGTTATACGTTATACGTTATACGTTGTACGTTATACGTTATAAGTTATACGTTATACGTTATACGTTATACGTTATACGTTATACGTTATACGTTATACGTTATACGTTATACGTTATACGTTATGCGTTATACGTTATACATTATACGATATACGATATACGTTATACGTTATGCGTTATGCGTTCTTCGTTACACGTTATACGTTATTCGGTATGCGTTATACGTTATACGTTATACGTTATACGTTATACTTTATACGTTATACGTTATACGTTATACGTTATACGTTATACGTTATACGTTATACGTTATACGTTATACGTTATACGTTATACGTTATACGTTACACGTTATACGTCATAGGTTATACGTTATACGTTATACGTTATACGTTATAGGTTATACGTCATACGTTATACGTCATTGGTTATACGTTATACGTTATACGTTGTACGTTATACGTTATAAGTTATACGTTATACGTCATAGGTTATACGTTGAACGTTATACGTTATACGTAGTATGTAATGCGTCGTACGTTTTACGTTATTCGTTATACGTTATACGTTATACGTTATACGTTATACGTTATACGTTATACGTTATACGCTATACGTTATACGTTATACGTTATACGTTATACGTTATACGTTATACGTTATACGTTATACGTTATACGTTATACGTTATACGTTATACGTTATACGTTATACGTTATACGTTATACGTTATACGTTATACGTTATACGTTATACGTAATACGTTATACGTTATACGATATACGTTATACGTTATACGTTATACGTTATACGTTATACGTTATACGTTATACGTTATACGTTATACGTTATACGTTATACGTTATACGTTATACGTCATAGGTTATACGTTATACGTTATACGTTATGCGTTATACGTTATACGTTATACGTTATACATTATACGTTATACGTTATACGTTATACGTTATACATTATACGTAATACGTTATACGTTATACGTTATACGTTATTCGTTATACGTCATAGGTAATACGTGATACGTTATACGTTATACGTTACTCGTTATGCGTAATATGTAATACGTTTTACGTTTTACGCTATTCGTTATACGTTATACGTTATACGTTATACGTTATACGTTATACGTTATACGTTATACGTTATACGTTATACGTTATACGTTATACGTTATACGTTATGCGTTATACGCTATACGTTATGCGTTATAGGATATACGTTACTCGTTACACGTTATACGTTATACGTTATACTTTATACGTTATACGTTACACGTTATACGTTATACGTTATACGTTATACGTTAAACGTTATACGTTATACGTTATACGTTATACGTTACACGTTATACGTTATACGTTATACGTTATACGTTAAACGTTATACGTTATACGTTATACGTCATACGATATACGTTATACGTTAAACGTTGTACGTTATACGTTATACGTTATACGTTATACGTTATACGTTATACGTTATACGTTATACGTTATACGTTATACGTTATACGTTATACGTTATACGTTGTACGTTATGCGTTAAACGTTATACGTTATACGATATACGTTATACGTTATACGTTATGCGTTATAGGATATACGTTATACGTTATACGTTATACGTTATACGTTATACGTTATACGTTATACGTTATACGTTATACGTTATACGTTATACGTTATACGTTATACGTTATACGTTATACGTTATACGTTATACGTTATACGTTATACGTTATACGTTGTACGTTATGCGTTAAACGTTATACGTTATACGATATACGTTATACGTTATACGTTATGCGTTATAGGATATACGTTATACGTTATACGTTATACGTTATACGTTATACGTTATACGTTATACGTTATACGTTATACGTTATACGTTATACGTTATACGTTATACGTTATACGTTATACGTTATACGTTATACGTTATACGTTATACGTTATACGTTATACGTTATACGTTATACGTTATACGTTATACGTTATACGCTATATGTTATACGGTATACGTTATACGTTATGCGTTATACGTTATACGTTATACGTTATACGTTATACGTTTGACGTTATACGTTATACGTTATACGTTATACGTTGGACGTTACAGGTTAAACGTAATACGTTATACGTTATACGTTATACGTTATACGTTATACGTTATACGTTATACGTTATACGTTATACGTTATACGTTATACGTTATACGTTATACGTTATACGTTATACGTTATACGTTATACGTTATACGTTATACGTTATACGTTATACGTTATACGTTATACGTTATACGTTATACGTTATACGTTATACGTTATACGTTATACGTTATACGTTATACGTTATACGTTATGCGCTATACGTTATACGTTATACGTTATACGTTATACGTTATACGTTTGACGTTATACGCTATATGTTATACGGTATACGTTATACGTTATGCGTTATACGTTATACGTTATACGTTATACGTTATACGTTTGACGTTATACGTTATACGTTATACGTTATACGTTGGACGTTACAGGTTAAACGTAATACGTTATACGTTATACGTTATACGTTATACGTTATACGTTATACGTTATACGTTATACGTTATACGTTATACGTTATACGTTATACGTTATACGTTATACGTTATACGTTATACGTTATACGTTATACGTTATACGTTATACGTTATACGTTATACGTTATACGTTATACGTTATACGTTATACGTTATACGTTATACGTTATACGTTATACGTTATACGTTATACGTTATACGTTATACGTTATACGTTATACGTTATACGTTATACGTTATACGTTGTACGTTATACGTTATAAGTTGTACGTTATACGATATACGTTATACGTTATTCTTTATACGTTCTTCGTTACACGTTATACATTATACGTTATACGTTATACGTTATACGTTTTACGTTATTCGTTATATGCTATACGTTATACGATATACGTTATACGTTATACGTTATACGTTATACGTTATACGTTACACGTTATACGTTATACTTTATACGTTATAGGTGTTACGTTATACGTTATACGTCATAGGTTATACGTTATATGTTATACGTTATACGTTATACGTTATACGTCATACGTTATACGTTGTACGTTATACGTTATAAGTTGTACGTTATACGATATACGTTATACGTTATTCTTTATACGTTCTTCGTTACACGTTATACATTATACGTTATACGTTATACGTTATACGCTATACGTTATACGTTATACGATATACGTTATACGTTATACGTTATACGTTATACGTTATACGTTATACGTTATACGTGATACGTTATACGTTATACGTTATACGTTATACGTTATACGTTATACGTTATACGTTATACGTTATACGTTATACGTTATACGTTATACGTTATACGTTATACGTTATACGTTATACGTTATACGTTGTACGTTATACGTTATAAGTTGTACGTTATACGATATACGATATACGTTATACGTTATACGTTATACGTTATACGTTATACGTTATACGTTATACGTTATACGTTATACGTTATACGTTATACGTTATACGTTATACGTTATTCTTTATACGTTATACGTTATTCTTTATACGTTATACGTTTTACGTTATACGTTATACGTTATACGTTATACGTTATACCTTATACGTTATACGTTATACGATATACGTTATACGTTATACGTTATACGTTATACGTTATACGTTATACGTTATACGTTATACATTATACGTTATACGCTATACGTTATACGTTATACGTTATACGTAATACGTTATACGTTATACGTTATACGTTATACGTTATACGTTATACGTTATACGTTATACGTTATACGTTATACGTTATACGTTATGCGTTATACGTTCTACGATATTCGTTATACGTTATAGGTTATTAGTTATACGTTATACGTTATACGATATACGTCATAGATTATACGTTATACGTTATGCGTTATACGTTATACGTTATACGTTATACGTTATACGTTATACGTTATACGTTATACGTTATACGTTATACGTTATACGTTATACGTTATACGTTATACGTTATACGTTATACGTTATACGTTATACGTTATACGTTATACGTTATACGTTATGCGTTATACGTTACACGTTACACGTTATACGTTATACGTTATACGTTACACGTTATACGTTATACGTTATACGTTATACGTTATACGTTATACGTTATACGTTATACGTTATACGTTATACGTTGTACGTTATACGTTATAAGTTGTACGTTATACGATATACGTTATACGTTATTCTTTATACGTTCTTCGTTACACGCTATACGTTATACGTTATACGTTATACGTTTTACGTTATTCGTTATACGTTATACGTTATACGATATACGTTATACGTTATACGTTATACGTTATGCGTTATACGTTCTACGTTCTACGATATTCGTTATACGTTATACGTTATTTGTTATACGTTATACGTTATACGTTATACGTCATAGGTTATACGTTATACGTTATGCGTTATACGTTATACATTATACGTTATACGATATACGTTATACGTTATACGTTATGCGTTCTTCGATACACGTTATACGTTATTCGGTATGCGTTATACGTTATACGTTATACGTTATACGTTATAAGTTATACTTTATACGTTATACGTTATACGATATACGTTATACGTTATACGTTATACGTTATACGTTACACGTTATACGTCATAGGTTATACGTTATACGTCATAGGTTATACGTTATACGTTATACGTTGTACGTTATACGTTATAAGTTATACGTTATACGTCATAGGTTATACGTTGAACGTTATACGTTATACGTAACACGTTAAACGTCATAGGTTATACGTTATACGTCATAGGTTATACGTTATACGTTATACGTTGTACGTTATACGTTATAAGTTATACGTTATACGTCATAGGTTATACGTTATACGTTATGCGTTATACGTTCTACGATATTCGTTATACGTTATACGTTATTAGTTATACGTTATACGTTATACGTTATACGTTATACGTTATACGTTATACGTTATACGTTATACGTTATACGTTATACGTTATACGTTATGCGTTATACGCTATACGTTATGCGTCATAGGTCATACCTAATACGTGATGCGTCATACGTTATAACGTTATACGTTATACGTTATTCGTTATACGTTATACGTTATACGTTATACGTCATACGTTACACGTTATACGTTATACGTTATACGTTATACGTTAAACGTTATACGTTATACGTTATACGTTATACGATATACGTTATACGTTAAACGTTGTACGTTATACGTTATACGTTATACGTTATACGTTATACGTTAAACGTTATACGTTATACGTTATACGTTATACGTTATACGTTATACGTTATGCGCTATACGTTATACGTTATACGTTATACGTTATACGTTATACGTTTGACGTTATACGCTATATGTTATACGGTATACGTTATACGTTATGCGTTATACGTTATACGTTATACGTTATACGTTATACGTTTGACGTTATACGTTATACGTTATACGTTATACGTTGGACGTTACAGGTTAAACGTAATACGTTATACGTTATACGTTATACGTTATACGTTATACGTTATACGTTATACGTTATACGTTATACGTTATACGTTATACGTTATACGTTATACGTTATACGTTATACGTTATACGTTATACGTTATACGTTATACGTTATACGTTATACGTTATACGTTATACGTTATACGTTATACGTTATACGTTATACGTTATACGTTATACGTTATACGTTATACGTTATACGTTATACGTTATACGTTATACGTTATACGTTATACGTTATACGTTATACGTTGTACGTTATACGTTATAAGTTGTACGTTATACGATATACGTTATACGTTATTCTTTATACGTTCTTCGTTACACGTTATACATTATACGTTATACGTTATACGTTATACGTTTTACGTTATTCGTTATATGTTATACGTTATACGATATACGTTATACGTTATACGTTATACGTTATACGTTACACGTTATACGTTATACTTTATACGTTATAGGTGTTACGTTATACGTTATACGTCATAGGTTATACGTTATATGTTATACGTTATACGTTATACGTTATACGTCATACGTTATACGTTGTACGTTATACGTTATAAGTTGTACGTTATACGATATACGTTATACGTTATTCTTTATACGTTCTTCGTTACACGTTATACATTATACGTTATACGTTATACGTTATACGCTATACGTTATACGTTATACGATATACGTTATACGTTATACGTTATACGTTATACGTTATACGTTATACGTTATACGTGATACGTTATACGTTATACGTTATACGTTATACGTTATACGTTATACGTTATACGTTATACGTTATACGTTATACGTTATACGTTATACGTTATACGTTATACGTTATACGTTATACGTTATACGTTATACGTTGTACGTTATACGTTATAAGTTGTACGTTATACGATATACGATATACGTTATACGTTATACGTTATACGTTATACGTTATACGTTATACGTTATACGTTATACGTTATACGTTATACGTTATACGTTATACGTTATTCTTTATACGTTATACGTTATTCTTTATACGTTATACGTTTTACGTTATACGTTATACGTTATACGTTATACGTTATACCTTATACGTTATACGTTATACGATATACGTTATACGTTATACGTTATACGTTATACGTTATACGTTATACGTTATACGTTATACATTATACGTTATACGCTATACGTTATACGTTATACGTTATACGTAATACGTTATACGTTATACGTTATACGTTATACGTTATACGTTATACGTTATACGTTATACGTTATACGTTATACGTTATACGTTATGCGTTATACGTTCTACGATATTCGTTATACGTTATAGGTTATTAGTTATACGTTATACGTTATACGATATACGTCATAGATTATACGTTATACGTTATGCGTTATACGTTATACGTTATACGTTATACGTTATACGTTATACGTTATACGTTATACGTTATACGTTATACGTTATACGTTATACGTTATACGTTATACGTTATACGTTATACGTTATACGTTATACGTTATACGTTATACGTTATGCGTTATACGTTACACGTTACACGTTACACGTTATACGTTATACGTTATACGTTATACGTTATACGTTATACGTTATACGTTATACGTTATACGTTATACGTTATACGTTATACGTTATACGTTGTACGTTATACGTTATAAGTTGTACGTTATACGATATACGTTATACGTTATTCTTTATACGTTCTTCGTTACACGCTATACGTTATACGTTATACGTTATACGTTTTACGTTATTCGTTATACGTTATACGTTATACGATATACGTTATACGTTATACGTTATACGTTATGCGTTATACGTTCTACGATATTCGTTATACGTTATACGTTATTTGTTATACGTTATACGTTATACGTTATACGTCATAGGTTATACGTTATACGTTATGCGTTATACGTTATACATTATACGTTATACGATATACGTTATACGTTATACGTTATGCGTTCTTCGATACACGTTATACGTTATTCGGTATGCGTTATACGTTATACGTTATACGTTATACGTTATAAGTTATACTTTATACGTTATACGTTATACGTTATACGTTATACGTTATACGTTATACGTTATACGTTACACGTTATACGTCATAGGTTATACGTTATACGTCATAGGTTATACGTTATACGTTATACGTTGTACGTTATACGTTATAAGTTATACGTTATACGTCATAGGTTATACGTTGAACGTTATACGTTATACGTAACACGTTAAACGTCATAGGTTATACGTTATACGTCATAGGTTATACGTTATACGTTATACGTTGTACGTTATACGTTATAAGTTATACGTTATACGTCATAGGTTATACGTTGAACGTTATACGTTATACGTAGTATGTAATGCGTCGTACGTTTTACGTTATTCGTTATTCGTTATACGTTATACGTTATACGTTATACGTTATACGTTATACGTTATACGTTATACGTTATACGTTATACGTTATACGTTATACGTCATAGGTTATACGTTATACGTTATACGTTATGCGTTATACGTTATACGTTATACATTATACGTTATACGTTATACGTTATACGTTATACGTAATACGTTATACGTTATACGTTATACGATATACGTTATACGTTATACGTTATACGTTATACGTTATGCGTTATACGTTCTACGATATTCGTTATACGTTATACGTTATTAGTTATACGTTATACGTTATACGTTATACGTCATAGGTTATACGTTATACGTTATGCGTTATACGTTATACATTATACGTTAGACGATATACGTTATACGTTATGCGTTATGCGTTCTTCGTTACACGTTATACGTTATTCGGTGTGCGTTATACGTTATACGTAATACGTTATACGTTATACGTTATACTTTATACGTTATACGTTATACGTTATACGTTATACGTTATACGTTATACGTTATACGTTATACGTTATACGTTACACGTTATACGTCATAGGTTATACGTTATACGTTATACGTTATACGTTATACGTTATACGTTATACGTTATACGTTATACGTCATAGGTTATACGTTATACGTTATACGTTGTACGTTTTATACGTTATAAGTTATACGTTATACGTCATAGGTTATACGTTGAACGTTATACTTTATACGTAGTATGTAATGCGTCGTACGTTTTACGTTATTCGTTATACGTTATACGTTATACGTTGTACGTTATACGTTATACGTTATACGTTATACGCTATACGTTATACGTTATACGTTATACGTTGTACGTTATACGTTATAAGTTGTACGTTATACGATATACGTTATACGTTATTCTATATACGTTCTTCGTTACACGTTATACATTATACGTTATACGTTATACGTTATACGCTATACGTTATACGTTATACGTTATACGTTATACGTTATACGTTATACGTTATACGTTATACGTTATACGTTATACGTTATACGTTATACGTTATACGTTATACGTTATACGTTATACGTCATAGGTTATACGTTATACGTTATACGTTATGCGTTATACGTTATACGTTATACGTTATACGTTATACGATATACGTTATACGTTATACGTTATACGTTATACGTTATGCGTTATACGTTCTACGATATTCGTTATACGTTATACGTTATTAGTTATACGTTATACGTTATACGTTATACGTTATACGTTATACGTTGTACGTTATACGTTATAAGTTGTACGTTATACGATATACGTTATACGTTATTCTTTATACGTTCTTCGTTACACGTTATACATTATACGTTATACGTTATACGTTATACGTTTTACGTTATTCGTTATACGTTATACGTTATACGATATACGTTATACGTTATACGTTATACGTTATACGTTATACGTTACACGTTATACGTTATACTTTATACGTTATAGGTGTTACGTTATACGTTATACGTCATAGGTTATACGTTATATGTTATACGTTATACGTTATACGTTATACGTCATACGTTATACGTTGTACGTTATACGTTATAAGTTGTACGTTATACGATATACGTTATACGTTATTCTTTATACGTTCTTCGTTACACGTTATACATTATACGTTATACGTTATACGTTATACGCTATACGTTATACGTTATACGTTATACGTTATACGTTATACGTTATACGTTATACGTTATACGTTATACGTTATACGTTATACGTTATACGTTATACGTCATAGGTTATACGTTATACGTTATACGTTATGCGTTATACGTTATACGTTATACATTATACGTTATACGTCATAGGTTATACGTTATACGTTATACGTTGTACGTTATACGTTATAAGATATACGTTATACGTCATAGGTTATACGTTGAACGTTATACGTTATACGTAGTATGTAATGCGTCATACGTTTTACGTTATTCATTATACGTTATACGTTATACGTTATACGTTATACGTTATACGTTATACGTTATACGCTATACGTTATACGTTATACGTTATACGTTATACGTTATACGTTATACGTTGTACGTTATACGTTATACGTTATACGTTATACGTTATACGTTATACGTTATACGTTTGTACGTTATACGTTATAAGTTGTACGTTATACGATATACGTTATACGTTATTCTTTATACGTTCTTCGTTACACGTTATACATTATACGTTATACGTTATACGTTATACGTTTTACGTTATTCGTTATACGTTATACGTTATACGATATACGTTATACGTTATACGTTATACGTTATACGTTACACGTTATACGTTATACTTTATACGTTATAGGTGTTACGTTATACGTTATACGTCATAGGTTATACGTTATATGTTATTCGTTATACGTTATACGTTATACGTCATACGTTATACGTTATACGTTATACGTTATACGTTATACGTTATACGTTATACGTTATTCGTAATACGTTATACGTGATACGTTATACTTTGTACGTTATACGTTATACGTTATACGTTATACGTTATACATCATACGTTATACGTTATACGTTATACGTCATAGGTTATACGTTATATGTTATACGTTATACGTTATACGTTATACGTCATACGTTATACGTTATACGTTATACGTTATACGTTATACGTTATACGTTATACGTTATACGTTATACGTTATACGTTATACGTTATACGTTGTACGTTATACGTTATACGTTATACGTTATACGTTATACGTTATACGTTATACGTTGTACGTTATACGTTATACGTTATACTTTATACGTTATACGTTATACGTTATGCGTTATACGTTATACGTTATACGTTATACGTTACACGTTATACATCATAGGTTATACGTTATACGTTATACGTTATACGTTATACGTTATACGTTATACGTTATACGTTATACGTCATAGGTTATACGTTATATGTTATACGTTATACGTTATACGTTATACGTTATACATTATACGTTATACGTTATACGTTATACGTTATACATTATACGTAATACGTTATACGTTATACGTTATACGTTATTCGTTATACGTCATAGGTAATACGTGATACGTTATACGTTATACGTTACTCGTTATGCGTAATATGTAATACGTTTTACGTTTTACGCTATTCGTTATACGTTATACGTTATACGTTATACGTTATACGTTATACGTTATACGTTATACGTTATACGTTATACGTTATACGTTATACGTTATACGTTATGCGTTATACGCTATACGTTATGCGTTATAGGATATACGTTACTCGTTACACGTTATACGTTATACGTTATACTTTATACGTTATACGTTACACGTTATACGTTATACGTTATACGTTATACGTTAAACGTTATACGTTATACGTTATACGTTATACGTTACACGTTATACGTTATACGTTATACGTTATACGTTAAACGTTATACGTTATACGTTATACGTTATACGATATACGTTATACGTTAAACGTTGTACGTTATACGTTATACGTTATACGTTATACGTTATACGTTATACGTTATACGTTATACGTTATACGTTATACGTTATACGTTATACGTTATACGTTGTACGTTATGCGTTAAACGTTATACGTTATACGATATACGTTATACGTTATACGTTATGCGTTATAGGATATACGTTATACGTTATACGTTATACGTTATACGTTATACGTTATACGTTATACGTTATACGTTATACGTTATACGTTATACGTTATACGTTATACGTTATACGTTATACGTTATACGTTATACGTTATACGTTATACGTTATACGTTGTACGTTATGCGTTAAACGTTATACGTTATACGATATACGTTATACGTTATACGTTATGCGTTATAGGATATACGTTATACGTTATACGTTATACGTTATACGTTATACGTTATACGTTATACGTTATACGTTATACGTTATACGTTATACGTTATACGTTATACGTTATACGTTATACGTTATACGTTATACGTTATACGTTATACGTTATACGTTATACGTTATACGTTATACGTTATACGTTATACGTTATACGTTATACGCTATATGTTATACGGTATACGTTATACGTTATGCGTTATACGTTATACGTTATACGTTATACGTTATACGTTTGACGTTATACGTTATACGTTATACGTTATACGTTGGACGTTACAGGTTAAACGTAATACGTTATACGTTATACGTTATACGTTATACGTTATACGTTATACGTTATACGTTATACGTTATACGTTATACGTTATACGTTATACGTTATACGTTATACGTTATACGTTATACGTTATACGTTATACGTTATACGTTATACGTTATACGTTATACGTTATACGTTATACGTTATACGTTATACGTTATACGTTATACGTTATACGTTATACGTTATACGTTATACGTTATGCGCTATACGTTATACGTTATACGTTATACGTTATACGTTATACGTTTGACGTTATACGCTATATGTTATACGGTATACGTTATACGTTATGCGTTATACGTTATACGTTATACGTTATACGTTATACGTTTGACGTTATACGTTATACGTTATACGTTATACGTTGGACGTTACAGGTTAAACGTAATACGTTATACGTTATACGTTATACGTTATACGTTATACGTTATACGTTATACGTTATACGTTATACGTTATACGTTATACGTTATACGTTATACGTTATACGTTATACGTTATACGTTATACGTTGTACGTTATACGTTATACGTTATACGTTATACGTTTACGTTATACGTTATACGTTATACGTTATACGTTATACGTTATACGTTATACGTTATACGTTATACGTTATACGTTATACGTTATACGTTATACGTTATACGTTATACGTTGTACGTTATACGTTATAAGTTGTACGTTATACGATATACGTTATACGTTATTCTTTATACGTTCTTCGTTACACGTTATACATTATACGTTATACGTTATACGTTATACGTTTTACGTTATTCGTTATATGCTATACGTTATACGATATACGTTATACGTTATACGTTATACGTTATACGTTATACGTTACACGTTATACGTCATAGGTTATACGTTATACGTTATACGTTATGCGTTATACGTTATACGTTATACGTTATACGTTATACGATATACGTTATACGTTATACGTTATACGTTATACGTTATGCGTTATACGTTCTACGATATTCGTTATACGTTATACGTTATTAGTTATACGTTATACGTTATACGTTATACGTTATACGTTATACGTTGTACGTTATACGTTATAAGTTGTACGTTATACGATATACGTTATACGTTATTCTTTATACGTTCTTCGTTACACGTTATACATTATACGTTATACGTTATACGTTATACGTTTTACGTTATTCGTTATACGTTATACGTTGTACGTTATACGTTATAAGTTGTACGTTATACGATATACGTTATACGTTATTCTATATACGTTCTTCGTTACACGTTATACATTATACGTTATACGTTATACGTTATACGCTATACGTTATACGTTATACGTTATACGTTATACGTTATACGTTATACGTTATACGTTATACGTTATACGTTATACGTTATACGTTATACGTTATACGTTATACGTTATACGTTATACGTCATAGGTTATACGTTATACGTTATACGTTATGCGTTATACGTTATACGTTATACGTTATACGTTATACGATATACGTTATACGTTATACGTTATACGTTATACGTTATGCGTTATACGTTCTACGATATTCGTTATACGTTATACGTTATTAGTTATACGTTATACGTTATACGTTATACGTTATACGTTATACGTTGTACGTTATACGTTATAAGTTGTACGTTATACGATATACGTTATACGTTATTCTTTATACGTTCTTCGTTACACGTTATACATTATACGTTATACGTTATACGTTATACGTTTTACGTTATTCGTTATACGTTATACGTTATACGATATACGTTATACGTTATACGTT